>NW_012148653.1:2718421-2731784 GCF_000956105.1 Propithecus coquereli | reverse complement strand
GCAATGCGCACTACCCGAAGGATGGACATATTTGAAACACAGACTTCGGTTGGGGGGAAACCAAGGGCAACACACGTAACCTAAACATCTGTACACCCATAATTTGCTGAAATAAAAAAAAAAAGGTAGACAGCTAGTAATTGTGCATATTAAAGAGCTATAGTGGTAGTGGTGATGATGATGTTGGTGATAATGAAAAGGAAAAGAAGGTAGAGGAGGAGGAAAAAGGAGAGGAGCGTTAGCTAACACTATAGATCTTACTGTGTACTAGACATTTTTCTAAGAGGCTTTGCATATATGAACTGAGTTAGTCCTCACAACAATCTTTTGAAGTATGTGCTATTATTTGTCCCATTTTACGGTTAGGGAAACTCAGTGACGAGGAGTTAACCTGCCCAAGGTCATATAGTCAGTAAGTAGATGGTTAGTGTTAAATTCAGAGTACACCCATGAAATGTTAAATGTTCTAGAGAAAGACTAAGAAGGAACAATAGTCTATCACTCAAATGTGTACAGTGGCCAAATAGAAATATATATATATAAATGATACATAACAATGAGTGGCGGCACAATAGCAAACTCATACAGAATAACAAGAAGTGGTGGGCGTGATAGCAAACTCATGCAGAATAAACTGGATAGCTTACAGCCCATGTACACATGGGAGGTGGACCCCAGCTGATTGTGGCCATCTAGAAATGATGTCCCAATGTTACCAGATTGTTGAAGTTTGGAAAGAATATGAAATATGGATTCATAAGTGAAACCTCCAGATTATTAAATATTTGGCAATTAATTAAGATTTTCTAAGATAAAATGTTAGATGGGCTCCAGAGAACACATCAATTACTGAGACTGCTATAGCCCGGGAGCTACCAGTTCACCATTCTATCATTTTACAGAGGCTTTTACTGACTTTTCCTAAGTTTCTAATAGTCTGAGCTCAGAACAAAATACAGAGTAGTTAAAAGTCACATTTACTCAGTATTAATATTGCTAATAGCTTGGTGGGTTGATTTCCGTGCCAAATATTTATTTTAAGAATAAATGCAAGAGCATGTGAAACTTAAAGTTCAGCAACATATTTTCAGTTTGTTGCCTTAGCTTTTCTGCTCCAATATTGTGAGCATCCAAAATTTACTCCGATTAACTTCTCATGGCCTGTGACTGTCTCAGTCCATGTCCCTTATACCAGATTATGAAGATCACAGCAAAAAAAAGAAAAATCTAATTTCCAAAGAATAGATATGAAGCCATGTTAGAAACCCATATGACAGTATTAAATCTTTTTATCTGGCCATCTCAAGGCAGAATTGCTCGTATTTCTGATAATGCCAAATGCTGTGATGTCTCCATGAAGACTTGACATATATATCAGGTATTTTCCTTGCTTGCTTCTTCCTCTTTTCCTTCCTTTCTCCCTTTTATCCCCACCCAATTTACTCATATTTTGTGTTTTATGGGTTATGAAAGTTATTATCCTTGATCTCTAATCCAACTATGGCTTGATTGTTTTGGTACCAGATGTTACTTTGTAACATAGGGAATTGAAATGTCAATGACATATTGACAAGCTAGAAAATGTCCTGGGTAAAGTGTCGAGTGGTGAAGAGTCTCGACACCATATCACATGAGGAATACTTAAGTAAGCTAGGGAAAGAGAGAACTAAAGAATATTTAGGGCAAATATGATAGCTATTCTGAAATATTTAGAAGATTGGCAATAAAAACGCTTTAGTATTTAGTTAGTTTGAAAGCTTATTCTGATTTCGAAAGCATGGAAGCTATCGGAGGTAGAGTTTAGTTGTTTTTTTTTTTTTATTTCAGCATATTACAGGGGTACAAATGTTTAGGTTACACATATTGCCTTTGCCCTGCCTGAGTCAGAGTTTCAAGAGTGTCCATCCCCCAGACGGTGCGCACTGTACTTATTAGGTGTGAAGATACTGAGTTTAGTTTTAATAATGAAAATCTCTCTCCGTAAAGAGATATACCTAAAAAGTGTAGTGGATACCTCCAAAAATAGTTAAGACTGTGGTATAGAGAAAGTTCCTGAATTGTCAGGCAGAAATATTTGACCTCTGAATGTGTGCTATGTCTCAAGAAGTCTAGAGCGAAACTATTAATATAAAGTAATACCATCATTTAAGATGATTTTTATGACATAACAGAGGACAATATTTTGTCGACAATAACTACAAACATTAAAATAGATTACAACATAAATCAGCATTAATAGAGACCTAGTATTTGTTGCTAGATAAGAGTATGAATAAATGTCACATTCTCGTATATTGACCTTGTTTTCTCAATAAGTCACTGAATAGTAACAATTAAACAATGAAACCAATATATCTAGAGAAAAAATTTAAGAAAACATCACAATAGTTCCATAACTATTTCCCTTTAGTATATATTTCACACATTATAAAATGATCAGCTATATTAGATGGTCTTCTTTTTAAGTTCAAAAAGTCTTCATAGCACTTTCACCTTACTTGGGTCTTACATTAAGCTATTGAAATGCATGCATATTATATCCAGGTTGGGCATGGTGGCTCACACCTGTAATCCTAGCACTCTGGAAGGCCAAGGCAGGAGGATAGCTTGAGGTCAGGAGTTTGAAACTAGCCTGAGCAAGAGTGAAACCCCGTCTCTCCCAAAAATAGAAAAAATTATCTGGATGGGGTAATGCGCACCTGTAGTCCCAGCTACTCGGGAGGCTGAGGCAGGAGGATCACTGGAGCCCAGGAGTTTGAGGTTACAGTGAGCTACAACGATGCCACTGAACTCTACCCAGGGCGACAGAGCAAGGCTGTGTCTCAAAAAAGAAAAAAGAAAAAGAAATTTGTGCACATTATGTCTGTTTTTCAGAACTCTATCTCTGGTAATTGTTTGTCAAATATGTGTCGAAATCACTATTTTAACCCATGCTATCAGAAAGTTGTGGCCATTATCTAAGAAAATCAAACAATTAAGATTATTAAAGAAAAATATTTTTTCTTCTGAATTATGTGGTTAATATTCACGCTTTGCTTTCACTATATAGGTCTGGCTTAGGGTGCATTACTAAGTGACTGGGAGGAAAATGCTGACATTTAAGTGGTTCTTGTTGCATGTTTACATTAACAAAATATTAGACTATTGAAGAATATCCTAATAATTACCTGCAGAAGAAGTAGAATTTTAAATAACTAACAACTAACACATAGTGCTTTGCAAATGATGTGGAAAAGAATTCCCAAACAATCACATTTAATGCAACAGAGAATTATAGAATATCCTTATGAAGAAAATAATATAGACTGCATTATAATCTCGGTCTGTGGCCCTGAAAATTTTAGTCGCTACTGTTATTCTCTACAGATTTAAGCATGTCATGCTTCACTGTTCATCAGTTGTCAAGGAAAAATATTTGTTTCATGGAGAAAATGAGAGCAGTCTTACCTGTAAGCAAATTGATGTTGATACCTGTTGTCCTAGAAATGCAATTGTACTTTATTAATGTTCATATGTGGATTGTTTTGTTTTACTGGTGATTTTTTTCAGGTTATTCTGCATGGGGTGGAGAGCAGTAAAGAGAGGTAGAAAAAAAACACTGCTGGATTGAGAGTACACATACCTTGGATTACTCAAAAGTGTATTTTCCCTCAGCTTTATTGAGATATAATTGACTAAAAATGTATACATTTATGGTGCCCTACAAGATGATTTGATATACATATAGACTGTGAAATGATTATCACAATCGAGCTAACAAACATATCCAGCACATTATAATTTTTTGTTTTTGTTTTTGTTTTTTTTTGGTGGTGAGGACACTTAAGAGCTGCTCGATCTGCTCTTTTAGCAGATTTCAAGTATACAACATAGTATTATTAACTATAGTCACCATGCTTCATGTTAGATATCAAGAACTTATTCATCTTATAACTGAATATTTGTACCATTTAATATTTCATTCTCTTCTTTCAGCTTGTTTTTTTATGTTTTTTTCTTTTGCTTTTTATTATAAATTATATGGTTCATGTCCATTCTTCTCTTTCCTTTTGCTCTATAGGTCTGGCTTGGAGAAAATGGGGAGATGTTGGTCAAAAATATATTTTAATTTCAGTTTAAAATTTTTCCCTCTAGTTTCTTTATGGTCATCATTAGTTTTTCTATATAAAAGTAGAGAAATGTGAATGTGTGTGTATACACACACACACACACACGCATATGAAGGACACTTTTCTACATTCGCTATTTTGTTCAAAGTTGATAGTGTACTGCTGTGCTGGAATATGAGAAGAAACACATCTGATTCAGGTCAGCATGCTCAAAACAAATTGTGTGGCTTCATTTCCTGAGGTCTTTTTCTTATGCATTTCATCTCAGAGAGATGAAAGCCTTTGTATAGCTTAAATTTGGAGGCGAGGTGTCAACAGGACCAGTAACTATGAAAGTACAATTGTAATTCAGTGGCCTGCAGGTGATCTCAACACTACTGTGGTCTATAATATTCTGGGGTGCATATCTCGAGCTCTTTATTTCTGTTTCTTCCCTGCACTTATTTCAGCTTTTTCACTGTTCAATAATACCTTCTATTTATCAGTAAAATCAATGTCTTGAAACATGATATTCTTCAAGCTAGTTTGAAATTTTAAAAAATAGGGTAATTTGTTAAACAGATATATATTTTAAATTTCTATACATTTTCTGTATATTTTCTTTGCCTGCCCCTCTCTATTATAGATTATTTAAAATCTGTCCCCCCCAATTATATCCATAGGAAGAAAGCATTTCAAGTAGAAGCTTGTTACATGCTTTTTTATAAAGTTCAAACTGAGAGGAAAACTTTTACATTTAATTAATGAGAATTCAACTGTTTAAAAGTTTGATGACTTTTGAAACTTATATAGTCTGATTCCATCTCTAGGGAGGAAAAAAATATATTTTGGTTTCATTAAAGCAAAAATGACCAAAAACGTTGACCACACATTTGCTATTAAAGATAACCATATTTAATTTAACCGAAATGGGTTTTTTACCAAGTCTAAATGACCTGCAGCATTATAGAATTGGCTGCCATTCTCTCAGTCAGAATCCAGGCTTTGGAAAGCCAGAACTCTCCTGTACAGCTGGTACAAAAATTGTGCTTAGGGTTAAATAAAATGAAAAGAATAAGGTGGAAAATTAGAATATGTTGAAGGTTGAAAGATTTGATCCTGTGACTTTTACATAACTCAGGAAGGAAATAACCCAATTCCTCTCCACATTTAGTGGAAAAGCAAGTCAAAACCACAGAGGCTGAGAACTTTCTCTACATGGATTTTCAAACGATTTATATAAAGATGTTGGAGAAATTCACAAAGACCTGGATAATGTTGGAAAATCTTGTGTTTTGAAGATAGGACAGAGCTGCCTGATACAACAATGCCATCTATCGGCTTCCAAGGAATGGCACTGACCACAGCTAGTTTGGAGTGTCTGCAAAAGGGACAGGTTAACAGTTTGGAACATGTAAATATAAACTCATTAAAGGATCAGATGCTATTTTTCAAGTGCTTTACTCTTGAATATGGAACTTTACATGCATACACCATACACATATAAACATAATGCATATCAATATGCTCAGCCATATCCTCAGCAATCCTCTCTTTGATGCTAGAAGATGAGCTTTTCTTACCATCATATCGTTACAGTAGCTGGGCTTTGTCTTTCTGTGGACTAGTAGGTGTTGTGCAGGAGGATACATTTTTATCAGGCAGCACTCTCTTCCTTCAACATGCTATTCATATCTTATCCCCTCCTCCCCCAATCTTGATAGTTACTGTGATTTTTAAACAGACTCAGAAAAATCATGCAGGACTGGGGCTTCTCTAGTTGAGCTGAATCAATTCTACTTTCAGATATTAGAACCCAGAGTATGATAGAGAATTTTTGGCTGCTTTGATGAAAGAATAAAACATTTGATCGTGACTGTCTTAGTTTCTTTGTTTGCCTTTAAAGTTCATTAAAAGATGTGTCCTGTGAAAGTCAGTTGTAAAAATATGCGATCATTTGAAGCTTGAGAGTCTAGATTCAAAAATAAATACATGCCTAATATTTACATGTAGTTCATAAAATATACAGGGAGTAAACGTATTATTTCAAATAACATTAAGTGGCTCAGAATTGCAATAACCTAAAACAATGAAGGCATCAAAATTGTCCACCACAAATGGAGCTAGAAGTTAATGAGATAGTAGTTCCCAAACCCTTTGTTCTTAAATATTGAGAAGATGAAAAAGAATAAGGATTTTGACATGTAGTAAATTGGGAGACATTTTTCCCTGATTTCCTCAAAGATGCCCAAAAAAGTAAAATAAAATAATTGGTTCAAGAAATTCTTATATTTAATTTTTAGGTTCATGGCTGCACATGTGTAGTATATTTTTGAACAATCATTGCAAAGAGAAAACCTATACTAAAAAAGTAACATTTTTGTTTAGCTTCCTTCTCATTTTCATCAATTTGATGACTTGCTTTAATTCTTGGGGGTTCCAGGTGGCACTTCGACCAAGTGCTACTGATTAGTACTCGAGCTAATTAACTGTCAAATGGTAATTATTGCTATGCAACGTAAGTGTTTACTTGAGGATAATAAAGACTATGTAAGTCTTTGTTATTTAAAACATTTATACTAATATGACTCCATTCAAACAAACACATTTATTTGAATACTGTGGTTCTTTTGAAAGAAGAATCAAGTTATAAAATAAGAACCTATTGTATTGTTTCCACCGCCTGAGTAAAAACATAAAATAACACATTGTTCCACAAACTTAAGTGCTTCAAGCATTACCTTGTCTGTGTCTACCATGTCTGATTACTACCTGTGTTTTATGTACTTAATATCTTTCCTTAAGTCGTCTCGGTTTTTTCTGAAATGTATTTTAAAAGGAAATTTATATTATTTTCATAAATGAAAAATGCTAGAATATCTATAAATAGTAGGCTATCACTTTAAATAATTTTTAAAAATCATATTATTGTTTTTATTAATAAGTAAACCATTATTATACCTACTTGATTTACCAAAAATGAAATAATATTTTCAGTAAAAAATTGAACTGTATTTCATCAACCAGCAATAATGGCATGTTTGGTTCTGTTAAAGTTGAAGTAACGTTCTTGGCTAACAGGAAATTTCCATTTTTTTATTCTAATGCTACCTAGCAGTAAGAATCACAGCTTGCATATGTAAGTGTAGGAAAAGGTACACATCATTTAACTAATTCTGATAATGTTAGACACTGAGATCAATCCTAGATAACATGCTATAAGTGATTTTAGTTCAGCAAACTTTTGTGTCAAGCTTTTGTGTCAAGGGGCCATTTGAAGCATCTGTCCTTAACGTGCTACCATGTTGCTTAGAAAATACTTACAAATAAATTATATCAGATTGTTTAGGCATCTCTTCATATATTTTGAATAAAGTCTTTCAATGAATCCATAACCAGGTCAATCAGGCAATCTTGGCTGTCAGCAGTTGTTGGTGAGTTGAAAATATGAATTATAGGAAAACATGTTCCCAGGATGATGGCTTGATAATGTATTAATAGAAAGACTGCCTTATATAAGGAAACATTTATTATATGTCAGGTACTATGCTAAAATGTTATAGTAATTATCATCTCATTTAACCCTCACTACAAACATCCTAGGTAAGTACTATTATTACTCCTATTTTGTAGCTAGTGAGCTGAGAATCAGCCAAAGAGAAGTGACTTGCCTAGTCTCTTAAGCTAAACTTACTGCCTGGGTGAGAAATGACAAGGTATTGGACATTACAGCTCTGCCTCAAATCCAAAGGACCTGGCCTCTGGCTCCAGGCTTGGTGGATGGGACCTTCCCAGGAACCAGAATGCAGGTTAGCCAAACCTGCAGGATCATTCCCAGGTATCCATCCAACCCTTCTTGTCTAGCCCTTCCCTGGAAACCAGAGCCTGACCAAGAATGTGTAAATGGACCTCCGATGGTCACTGTGGAACCAGAAACCACCCCTACTCCTAATCCCTCACCTACAGAAGAAGAGAAAACAGAATCTAATCATGAGGTTGCTAACCCAGAACACAATATTAAACATCCTATACAGAACAGATGAGCGCTCTGGTTTTTTTAAAAATGATAAAAAGAAAGCTTGGCAAGCAAAACTTTGATCTCTAAGTTTGATACTGTTGAAGACTTTTGAGCTCTGTACAACCATATTCAGTTGTCTAATAATTTAATGCCTGGTGACTACTCACTTTTTAAGGATGGTGTTGAGCCTATGTGGGAAGATGAGAAAAATAAACATGGAGGATGATGGCTAATTACATTGAACAAACAGTGGATAAAGTGACCTTGATCGCTTTTGGCTAGAGACACTGCTGTGCCTTATTGGAGAATATTTGGTGACTACAGCGATGATGTATGTGGAGCTATTGTTAACGTTAGAGCTAAAGATGATAAGATAGCAATATAGACTACTGAATATGAAAACAGAGAAGCTATTACACACATAGAGAGGGAATACAAGGAAAGATTAGGGCTTCCTCCAAAGACAGTGATTGGTTATCAGTCCCATGCAGACACAGCCACTAAGGACAGCTCCACTACTAAAAATAGGTTTGCTGTTTAAGAAGACACCTTCTGAGTATTCTCATAGGAGACTGCGTCAAGCAAACCAGATTTGGGAGCTGACTAAAGCCTTTTCAAAAGTAGAGTGGACTGCATTTAAATTTGATTTCCATCTAAATGTTGGTAAGATATCAGTGAAGTCTCATTTACCTTTGTCTTGTACTTCTGTATTCTTATGCTTTTTTAAAAAAAATTTTGGCTAGAGTGTCCATTATCCCAATCAAAGAAGTACAGTACACATTGTCCCCAGAATCCATAAATGTGTTCCTGGCCCACTCTGTAATAATTTAGTAGAATTACTACTACAAACACATTTTTACCCATCCACAATATTCAGAAAACAACTTGCATTTCTATGCCTTACAGGAAAAATGTTCTGTTTATATTCCATTGTATGCAGGAGCATATTTTGCTGGTTTGAAAGAATATGATGCATACAGTTTTCTAGCAATTTTCTTTGTTTCTTTTTACAGCATCGTCTTTGCTGTACTCTTGCTGATGGCTGCTAGATTTTAATTTATTTGTTTCCCTACTTGATAACATTAGTGATTCTGATTTCAGTTCTTCATTTGTTTTGCTTTTGTTTTTCTTTTTTTCCCCTTCTTATAACATTGTCGAACGATCCAAGAATATGTGTAAAAAATGTATAAATGTGATTATGAAGAACCAGGGAAAGAAACATTTATTTCTCTTTCACTTGCTTATTGTTTACCCCTACCTAGTCAAATCTTCTCTACCACCCCATCCTCACAACCTAAGCACCTATAATTGAGTCTGGCTACCCTTCAAAAATGATTTCTTGTACAATGAGTATGCATACCCCACTTTGGGGACACTGACCAATAAAACCTGTTGCAAATTTACAAATCTTTTGGTAAATGCTTGACTTCCATATAAATGTATAATAGCTATTTTACATATTTTTGTGTATGTATGCCCATTTTAAAATAAGATGGAAATGTGTTCTCTGAAAATGTTAGAATGTGTAATGCACTTCTGAAATGTACAATGATTGCCTTTCAATTCAGTATTGCATTATGATGTCATTGGGTCATTTTTTAGTTGTATCCTAGTGGTACCTTTTAAACTTCTAGAATTTTTTGTTTTACTTAAGAGAAGCTCCTATGCATTTAAGAAATTTTAGAAAATACACTTAAGAAAAATTAAAAAAATGATAAAATCACTACCAATCTCACTGCCTAGAGTTAACCACTTTTATGATTTTTGTGTATATTTTTCTCCATTTACATTGATTTTTAATTTCAGTTAGATGAGAATTCCATTCCTTTTTTATAGCTTTTACTTTAAAGGAGCAATTTCCTTTACCTTAGTTGAGAATTTCACGTTCATGTATCTTAAAGTCCTTCTTTTTTATGGATCATATTTTCTTTTATTCTTAGTAAAGACAAAATATTCTTACTTCCACAAGAAGGTATGGGAGTTATATATTTTGATAAAATATGATGCTATTTTCCATGCAAATGACAGACATGTTTTCCTTTATTTCTTTGCTTTCATAGAGTTGTTTATCTTTTCTCTTACCCTACATTTTAGAAAAGTGCTGGTTTTTCCTTCTTGCTAGCTGCTCTGGAACAGTTAGAGTCATGGTAGGGAAGGCAATTCTCACCATATCCCTCATTTCGTGGTAGTTTTTGCAAGTCCAGAGACCTTCTCTTAGTAGTTTTGTATTGCTGTAATTCAGTAGCTTTCGGAACTGGCTGGATACTCAAATTACTAGTATATTTAGCATTTTAAAAACTGAAAATGTTCAAACTTCACCTCAGATACAGTCCACAAGATATTCCTGAGGCTTCAGGGTTGAGAACCCCCTGCTTAAACATAGCCCACTAACCTATGTTGTATCATAGTGCCTGGCACGTGGTAAGCTCAATGAATATTTATATTTTAAGTTAATGGTATTCTGGCAAGATTTATCCATTTGTAGCATGTACTGTATTGTTGTTTGGTGACTCTAATCTTTTGTACAGAAATAAATTAAATATCTCTCATGATTTTCTCAAGGAAAAAAGAATTAGTTTTATACTGTGAATTTTCCTGATGTAATTTGAATTTATTGGCAATACTGCACTTGCCATCTTTTAAAATATATTTTGAGAAGGCTACATAGAGATAACAACTTAAGGGGCTTGTTTTTTGTTTTTGCTAGTACCTTGAAAGGAATTTTTGTTTTGTCTTTAATGTCAATACAAATAAAACTTAAAAGTCCTGGACCTATCTCATAAAAATTTGGTTGTTTATTTGGAAACTATATGCTTCAAGCACCTTGTTCGTACCACTTCAAAATGAGATTGATTGATAAGTACAAAATATAATTCTCTTACATTTAAAGGGGTATCTGCACTCTGACTTTTTAATTACCCTTGATAATCACTGTGAACATTTTTAGGACTCACATGAAAAATAGTTAAGTCTATTTGAACCTGTGTCAGATAATACTTATTAATACACTGCTCAGTGCAGTACTGTGCAAAAAACAGTCCTGTGGTTGCTTTATCTAACTATGTCCTGGAAAAAAATGAAACAGTTTAATGAAACAGCTTCAAATGTGGCCATTGTTCTTGCAATCCAATTGCTTGACTAAGTCTTCTACCTGGAAAAGAATATTGGTGCACCCAATATAGTTGTGAAATTAATCTATGTATATTAATGTAAACATAATTTCATTATAGATATGCCAACCCATACAGAATCTAGTTTTCATCTAATTTGTTTTTCAAACACTGGCCAACTTCTGGGGTGAAAATCCCTATAATGTAAGGTTAGTTGTCAATTATAAAAAACATTGTTTAGATGGAAACCCAGAGTATTCACCCACTGTAGTTATTACTTGTGCTTACACAATGACATTTGATCAGCTTATCTCGTAATAATATATTCAAGTCCTAGCATTTAATTCAAAATATGCCTTCCTTGAAAGAAAGACTTCTTTAATAAAGACTTCCTTAATAAAGAAAGTAAATGATTTGAACTAGAAAAACATGTAATAAATGTGAAATTATATATACATATATATGTGTGTATATATATATATGTATATGAGAAAGGTTTTCAAGGTGTTAATGCTAAAAGAGATTCACTAAAGTGGCCTTTACATGAGCTTCAGACCTAAGAATTTAATAAAAAGCATGTGCTTTGGCTGTCTCAGAATTATTTGACATTATTCAGGGATCATGTAGAAAAGTTTCCCAGGGTGAGAAAGGCTAATATTGGCTCTGCCAAAAATTTAAAAAAAAAAAAAAAACTTTAAAAAAATGAAAGGACATATGAAGGGCATACCTTTTCATTCTAATTTCCATGTCAGGAGGATTCAGTGGAACATAAATCTGAAACAATTCCATTAAGCTATAAATTTAGTCACTAAGCTCATCCTTAAGTCTAACATTGATATGTTAATTTATGGAATCAGGAAGTCAGTAATATACTTTATAACTTCCCCCTAATTCTGAGAAAATATTGGAACACCTACACTTTAACTATCGTTTTGCTTTTACTAAATATCATAAACATGTCATGGAAACAGAAGAAGAATAGAAAATCAAACTGGTAATCCTGCCCTGCCTGCCAAACTTTTGTATTATTGTATTTGCTTTTGTTGTTTTTACATTTACTTTAAAAGTTCTTTCAGAAGGTCATAAACCCATAGTAATTTTAAATGGATTCTTGGAATTCCAAGGGATAAAAAAGAGGATCTCATTCATATGCTCTTGTAAATATTGACACAAATTTGAGTGCCTTAAATACATGCATGAGACAAGGTCTCTTTTCTAAAAGTGCAGAGCAGGTATTGAAGTGTCTCCATTTGGGAACAACAGGGAAAAAAATTATCATGAAGGCCATTTGTTCATATGCCCAAAGTATCCAAGGAGTTGTTTAAGCTTTTAGCCCCTTATGCATTTTCATTTTCATCAAATATAAATATGGGTTGATCCTTCCAGTAGTTAAGACCAATTCCTCATTTCTTCCTTGCTGATCTATATTTTATTGGGTATTTAATTACAGAACATTTTCAACTGCATTGAAAATAAAACCACTTAAGTCAGTTAAGTATCTTACCCCACAACACTCAGAGACTGATTTCAGTAAATATTGTACGGCTTAACTTGCACACCCTTCAGCTCGCCTCTTGCATTGGTGCTATACAAATTAAATCGGTCTTGAACTTATGGATCAGAGCAAAAGTGTCAGTGAAAGCATTTTCACCAAAGACTAAATATGTAGCAATTGTGGGTTTTTTTTACCATTTTCATTATTTTTTAAAATCTCTACTGATTATACACCACCTCTCACATGCAATTGTCTTTCAACTGATCAGAAGCGATGGACTTAATCATGCCCTTAAACCATCTCAAACCTGGTCATAGACAGAGCAAACCTGCTGAAGATAAAGGGACTAGATTTAAATGACCTTTCTGACTCCTAAATCCTTCTTTTGATTGTGGGCAAAATTACTATGTTCCTGCTGTGGGATATAACTATGTATAGATTTATAAAAGTTTGTCAAATGCAAGCTAAAATCTCTGTATTCATTTTACCCAATGTGCTAGAAGGGAACAAATTTTCTAATTAATATTATAGGCTGTTAGAAAGACTTGAAAGATGTAGTGAAATTTCACAATTGTCCAACTACTACTTGATGAGAAGCTCGCCATCTATGAATGAGGGTTATGTCTATAGTTCTTTCATATTTCCCTTCTTT
>NW_012148653.1:2714394-2717231 GCF_000956105.1 Propithecus coquereli | reverse complement strand
TTATTCCTATATTAGTTTCTCTCTCTCCCAGTACTATGTGTGTTAAAAACGTTAGACAAATTACATTTAGCAGAGTTTAATTGAGCAAAGAATGATTTGTAGATCACGTAGCCCTCAGAACCAGCAGAGATTCAGAAAGCTTTGTTCCACAGCGTGGACAGGCAGCATTTATGCACAGAATATGGAAATGAGGTACAAAGACAGCTTGGTTAATTATAGTTCGACGTTTGACTCATTTGAACATAGTCTGATTCATTGGTTACCTATGATTGACCAAGCTCAGCTACTGGCTACTAATTGGCTGAAACTCAACTAGTTGTTTCAAAAGTATGTTCCTATGTTGGACTTTCAGTTAGTTTGTGTATTTCCTTACTAAGGACTCAAGTACAGAGACATCCTTAGGCCAAATTCAGTTTAACATGTAGTATTTACATCCTCGGTTGCAGGGTCCAACTCTCTGGGTTCCAATCTGGGCCTCAGTGTTTACTAGATATGTGACTTTAGGCATATTAGCTTTCTCTACTTCAAGATCTCATCTTTAAAATGGGTATATAAAATAACACTTATCTCACAGTTTTATTGTGAGGTTTAAGTTTGATGATTTATATAAATTCCTTAATACATTGTCTTACAAAAATTAAGCATTCAGTAAATAGTAGCTATTGCCATTATTAGATTTTGAGTCCTTGACAATAGATATTTTATCGTATTCATCCTTTTATATACCAATTTTGGTATATAATAGGTAGTTTTGGGAATGTGTTCAACTATAAGCATCAGAAAACCTATCAGCAGCTTAAACAGATAATGGCCTATTTGTCTCATATAAAAAGAAATCCAGAAACAGAAATTTGAGTACTGATGTGCCACTAAGAACTGAGATTTCTTCCATCTTTCTGTTCCACTATCCTTTGAGTCGTAGGTTTCATCCTCATGTTCACAGAATGGCAGAAGTAAGCAAGATATTGCATTCACATTCCAGGAAGATATAAGAGTGAAGGGCTCAAAAGGAAATGCAGAAGGGAGACTGGGGATGATGGTGGGAAATGCTAGCTGAGTCTATCCATGCTAAAAAAAAATCATTCTTGGTCTTCCTATCAAAGGATTTCTGTTTCCATCATCTTGGCAAAAACTTGGTCAGGTAACTATGAAGGTAAATATTTTGACTTTCTAGCCTTTATATAAAGGAAGACAGTGGAGAAGAGGGTCCTGAATGAAAAGGGTAACTGATCCATAATATCCACTATAGTACTCATCAATCAATCAGCCAGTCAATGAACCAAAGAAAAAAGTAAATATGAAACCCTTTAAATGGAATGTATCTTTTTAAATACCTTATTTGTGATATATTTAAATACGATGATCCCTCCTATACAGTATTTTGCCACTAAAATGTTTGAAGTAAGGGATGAAACTTTACACAGATAATTTATTTTGGCAGCATTGCCATGGTGACAGGAAAAAAAATTGTCCCTAGAACAGACCCTAAGTACAACTGCTCTTAGGAAATACTCAGAGGTATTTCTGCCGCTACAGATAATCACAGAAGTTGTCAGAAATTGAAATGTGCAAAGGATAAATACAAATCTTCCTCCTCCTTTGCAATGTTGGAGAGATCTTGCTTCTTTTCTAACCTTTATAATGTTGTTGCCATGTTTTGTAGCTTCTTTCCTCACAATGCTTCTGGGACAGCTCAGTCATCAACATCTCAATCTTGGTCAGGACACAACAATTTCTTGTCAATTATAAATATGTGAACTTAGGAAATTCTTGCTTGGTCTCTTTTTCTCTGGCCATTTCTCCTCGAACCTGTCTATTCATAATGCTGCTATATACCTCTCACCCTGGGCTCAATAATCGTCCATGGATTTTTTTTAATCCAGAAAGCCATCAATGGACTGAACCTGTCGCAGGGCGATCCCATTGCTCTTCCCCTTTTCACACCTTCGCAGCCTCACATTCATGAAGGTCTTTTCCATTCTATCCTTATAAAAAGTCCTCCTCATTCTACTTTGAAAGAGATACCCTCTCCCTAGAATGCATTTCATTAATCCGCAAGGCAAGATATAATTCTTCCATAAACTTGACCTGAACTAAACTGACACCATGTTAATTTTTTCTTTCCATTTTTCCTCTTTGTCAATATGTCTTTATTGATTCCATTATTCATTCATTGATTCATTTAGCAAATACTTTTTGAGCATAGAATATGTGCCTGACCTTTTGTTAAACATAGGATTTATAGAGCTAAATATTAATAAAACTTAGGGTGTGTTTTCAAGGGGGTTACAATCTATTGAGGAAGAATGATTCTGTTATTGTTAGTATAGCCTCTGTGTTCTTGTGGAAATCTTGAGCTGTAATTCTCCAACCCCTTCACTCTTCCTTTCTATCATCCCTCCCCAAATACACACAGAGACACATATTGGTATGAAAGTTTCTTAAGGGCAAGAGAGATTCATTCTTTCCTTTTCTTTTGGCATTACATCCTCTAGCACAAGGGCCCTATGGGATTCTGAAAAAAACTAGGTTTCTAAAATATTCTGAGAAAATATCTGGAAAAAATTAAGATGGAGTGAGTTAAGGATAAACTATTTTTTGACTTGTGAGGAAATAACACAGTCAAACATCATATAGTATGATTCAATGAAGATTCATGAAAAAATACATTTCAAACTTCAGAAATTAAAAATAATAGGAATAAGAATATTTTCCTGTGTATGTATGTAGTGCGATGTTATGATTCTCCTTGGTAGTAGAGTGGAAATTTGAGCATAATCTAGGTAGAAAAGGTCATTATTCCTAGTTCTGTGTTTTTCTAATATTCCGTATTCTTC
>NW_012148653.1:2706903-2709769 GCF_000956105.1 Propithecus coquereli | reverse complement strand
CATATAAATACTAGCTTACAGAATAGTACCAATATTTTGGAGCCCTACATGTCTCTACCAAATGTTAATCTTTTCCCTCTCTTGCAAAGATAACTGCACTTCTGAATTTTGTATTCATCATTCACTTCCTTTAAAAAAAGTTTTACTATATACATACGCCTTCCTAAATAATATATTGCTAGTTTTTTGTGTGTTTTTGAACTCTTTATAAATGTGATGATACATATAATCGTTTCTGACTCATTTATAATTCGATATTTTCTCTGAGATGCCTCCACACTGATGAGTACAGCTGTGGCTCCATCGTTTTGACTGCTATTTAGTATTCAGTGATATAAACATGTGATGCCTTTTACTTATGCTCTCATTGATGGGAGTGACTTGATCTCAAGTTTTACTCTAACAAACAATACTCCTATGAGAATTCTTGCATGCTTGAATGTGTCTCCTGGTGTACATGAGCAGGAATTTCTTCAGGGCCAGTGACTAGGAGTGAGACCGATGGGTCATTATTATATGTGCACAGGCAAACTTCAAGGTAATGCCATATTGTTTTCCAAAATGGTTCACAAATAACCCTAAAAATGTTAGTGTGTAAAGTTTACATGTTTCTACACTTTCTCCAACCCTTAATATTGTTCTAAAGCCTTAATAAAATAATCTTATTTAATTTACATTTCCCTGATTAATGGTGACACAGAACTTTTTTTTGCAAGAGGCAACTGTCTTTCGCTTCTATTCTATATCAGAATTTTTGTCAGTTTTTGTATTGCTAAATATCTTCTCCCTGGTTGTAGGTTGTACTTTCACTTTATTAATTATATAATTTGAAGATTAGAAGTTATTAGTTTTAAAAAGTCAAATTTATTAATACTTTTCTTACAGTTAGTGTTTATGAGTCTTAAAGAATTCTTTTCTACCATGAGATCAAGCAAATATTCTCCAACACTTTCTTCTAAAATGTTAATAAATTTTCTTCTCACCTTTAAATCTGTAGTCCAGGAACTGAGTCTTTGAATGTTTTCTTTTTATCTTCAATATGAATAGTCAGTTGTTCCAGCACTATATATTGAAGAGTCTATTCTTTCCCTACTTACTGCAGGAGCTACCCCTGTCCAATATCCAATGTATTAGAATAAAGCCAGCTGCTATAAAAAAAATATTCCCCCAAATTTCAGTGGCCTAATACAGTGTGACTGGTTTAGACCAATACTTTCTTCCACTTGATTGTTTAATGACCTGTGATCCTTCCCTTTCATGCCTTACCATTCACTAGGGCATTATAGTCTGTTGCATCCAGCTGGCAGGTGGAAGAAGAAAGGGTAGAGAAAGCATACCAGCTTCTTAAACATTTTGGTTTGCAAATGATCATACCAATACTGCTCATATTCTATTGGTGAAAACTAGTCACTTAGCCCCACATAGATGAAAAGGGTGCTGGAAACATTGCTCTCTGATGGAGAGCAGCTTCACAGATGCGTCTCTACAATATGGAAGAGTATGAATATGGGGTGTTTAGCTAGCTGTCTCAGTTACATCACTGTTTTTCTTCTGTCTGGTGGGACAAGTCCTTCCACCTTGCTGATCTTTTTCAAGGGTATTTCATCTATTCTTTGTTTCTTTGCCAAAAATCACAAAGAAAAAAATTTCTGTTTTAGTTGGTATGCACTGCATCTATAGATCAGTCTGGAAAGAATCAATATATTTACATAATGAATCTACTTGCCCATTAGCATTGTATCTCTCTATTAACTTACATGGGCTTAAATGTCTTTCAATATACCTTAAAATCTTATTCATAAAGGTCTTACATAACTTGTGTTAGATTTTATTCTTAGAAGTTTTATTTCATTCATATTATATGATTTTTGTTAATATTATAAACTATCTTTCCTAAACTTTGTTTTCTATTGCCAATATACAAACATACAAATGATATTTGTACATATTATATATCTTATATCTTGACATCTTGGTTTCTTTGTTATTAATTCCAATAATTTGTGTTCACATCTTCTGAAGGAGGTTTGTATGCAGACAATCATGTTATATATGAATAATGATAGGTTTTTATGTTACTTCTCATTTTATCTTTGTCTAACTGAATAGGAACAGTAATAGACATCTTTTATTTGTTCCTGATTTTAGAGGGAATTATTTTGACATTTCATCATCATATATAATGTTTGCTATAGCTTTTTTGTAATGCATTGTATCTTTTTTAATACATTGCGTGCATGATTCTGTTTGCCAATATCTTGCTTAGCATTTTCTATTTATGTTCACAAGAAATATTGACTAATGATTTTCTGTTTTTACATTGTCCTACTTAGTTTTGGTATCAACATTATATTAGCTTCATTTTGGAGTTGATATTTCCCCATTTTCCATTTCCTAAAATATTCTATATGTTTGGAATCATCTGTGTTTTGAAAGTTTGGTAGAATTCATGCTTAAAACCATGTGACACTGTTGTTTGCTTTAAGGGGATATTTTAACTACTGATGTTTTTGCTCTAATAATTTTCAGGTTTTTCGTCTCTTCTTAGATCAGTTTTGATAACTTCTGTGTTTCAAAATGTTCATTTTATTTTAGCTTTCAAATTTATGGGCATAATTTCTTAATAGCTTTGGAGTCTGTTGTGCGAATGTATGCGCACCCCTTCCCTTTATTTGTGTTTTCTTTTGTCCTGATCAATTTTTGAAGTAGTTTTAAAATTTTTTCTCTCCAAATATTGGCTATTTGTTCTCTATTGATTTCAGCTCATATTTTTATTATGTTTTATTCTACTTTATTAGAATGTATTTAGTTGTTCTTTTTCTAACTGCTTATGATGTGTATTTATATTAACTTTCTACTATAAATA
>NW_012148653.1:2704618-2706853 GCF_000956105.1 Propithecus coquereli | reverse complement strand
AAAAAAAAGGAAAAAATATGATATATAAGATAAAGCATGTGTGCAGTGAATTGCATTTAATTGAAAACAAAAGATGTGAAAAATGTGGGAGGAAAGAGTATATTTGTATTAGTTTACAAAGGAACATGCTAAAGAAAAGTAAATAATTGTATTTTGAGTGTATTATAGAGTCAAAAAGGATAGAACCAGGCTTTTTGAAAATTGACCTATTTTTTTTCCCCTTTTAAAGAATGTGATAGGTCACTGAGAAAAAAATAAATCCTTGTCATTTCCAAAAGTACCTGTCCTTTTCTTGTAGACTATAAAGCCCACCTATAAAACATGAAAATGGAGCTTGGGATAGATCACAGGAGATTATTCAAGCTACCCAAACACTATTTTTTTTTCCTTTTTTTAATTTTACTGAAGTTAAATCATTAAATACAATATCAGTAGCTATATTCAATTTCCCTGTATTTTATTTTTAGTAATATTAAATTATCTTAAGACACCTGATCTTGTGGTAAGAAACATTAAAGGTTTTGATAATAATTTTTGATCAATGGATTTTTAATCAACCAATTCCAGGCTGTGTGTAGAGGACAAAGCAGTGCTCTTTCTTGTATATTAACCTTTCTTGGGCTGTGGGAGGTGTTCAGAGTGCAAAGTGTCAGTTTGTACTCAGATCGATTTAGCTACAAATTTTCCCCAAAAAAATAGGTTCAACAATATTCTTTTAGTTTATCTCTCACTGTCAAAAAGTCTCTTTCAATGTCATTTTAAGTGAGAAAGTTAAATGACGTTTTGAAACATTGGCTTGGGGAAAACTGTATCAGTTTGCTTTGATGAGAAGGAAAAATAATTTCCAACATTAGAGTGAAAAGAAATATAAAAGAGAGTTTTGCTGGACGATCCTTGCCTTTTATCCTTTTAAGGTTTCATGAAACTATTATAAGAATATTCTGTTTTGTCTAAGATATTTCTTCAAGCAACTTCCTAAGCCTCAAGACTTTTATCTTACAGGTTGTACTCTTCAGCTGTATTACCAGAAGTCTTTTGTTTAAAAAAGCCTTTGGTGAAATTCTTTAAATTTGAATTTAAGCCCCTGAACAAAACAACAAAAAAAGTACTTAATATTGCTGCCTTTCTTTATGTAATGATCAACTTCTCCTATGCTCTCCTTTATATCATTGAGCCATTTTCTTGAATCCCTTTCTAAATTAAAGTTAAAGAAAAATATGACCTAAATCTTATATATATGTTCTGATTTTTAAAGAGTCTTTATTTTTAGTTTTGCTGGTCCAAATATAGAAATTATCTCCTCCCATTCCCCTCTCCTCAATTAGTTGCCAATGGTCTGGAACTTAACGATTTTACCTCATGTGATTCTATTTGTTTGTAATCCTATATTCAACATTGTACTGAAGTCTGTTAAACATTGATAAGCCAGTTTTTATGCAGCATGTCCTTAGAGAGCATTGCACTAAAATGCTGTAAAGACTGGGATTAGGTTTAGGTATTGTAAGGTGGTTTCGAGACATTTTCCTACTGTCTGTTCTTTCAAAGGTGCCAAATCAACTTGGCCTTGATTTAATATTGCTAATATTGTAATGCTGAGCCGACTTGGAGCTTCACATATTTCAAAACGAGTTTTTCTGGGGGTGATTTAACAAACATTTCTGTTTTTTGAGTGCTGCGGAATGCAATGCACACATGGGACATTATTGTGTAGTTGCTGTGAGACACTGAATTCTTTGCCAAAATCTTAAGTTCCTTTCATTGCTATTCAAGTTATACCTTCTGTTATCTCTTGCCAGGATTCTAACAGCCTCATCTGATACTATTATTATTTAGTAATGAGAGTTGTATTGTGCTTAATTTCTTCTGATTTGTACAGAAAAAAAAAAAAACATGCATCCCATAGATCAGTGGTCCCCAACCTTTTTGGCACCAGGGACCGGTTTCATGGAAGACAACAATTTTTTTCCACGGATGGGGGTTGGGGGGTGGAGCTCAGGTGATGATGCGAGGGATGGGAAGCAGCTGTGTAGATGAAGCTTCCTGCTCTCCCACCCGACCCCCCTCACCTCCTGCTGTGTAGCCCCCTGGTTCCTAAGTTTCATGGAAGACTACTTTTCTGCAGCCAGGGGGTTGAGAACCGCTGCCATAGATAACCACTATTAATATCTGAGATTATATGTTTCCCATATATGTTATCTATACATCGATATGTATTTTGAAAAATGATATCATGCT
>NW_012148653.1:2703047-2704568 GCF_000956105.1 Propithecus coquereli | reverse complement strand
GTAATCCTATATTCAACATTGTACTGAAGTCTGTCCCATGATATGTTCTTTTATGTGAACATCTAGTTATTCAAGTTAAGCTCTAAATGAATTTTTCTTCATCTTATTTAATAATAATTTTTTTTCTTTCATAGTAAGGTAATATTTTTCAGTGATCTGAAATACTTCCCAAGAAGCTAGAATCTTTGCAAGTGTTTGAATCTTAAATTATTATTTGTTCTCTGTTGGCTTTAAGAGCTCACTCATTGGAATTACAAAACCCTTTCTCTTTATTGCTGAAGGCATTTAATGTATGCAAACTTACATTTGGTTAGAGAACATTTTTAAAAATAAACTTTTCAAATTGGAATGTTCTTACTGAATTCAGGCTTTTATGATGCTGTTTGATTTGGCATATGTTCCTTGTGATATCTGCATTGAAAACACTTTGCATTTGAGAGACTTTTCCTGCCTTATTGGGACATTTCAACTCAATTTATAGTTATCAGTAGGAAAAGAAAGAAAACATTTCCATCCAAAAGAGGTTTCAGTAGGATTTAGCAGAAAGTGCTTTAAAAAGAACAACAGCAGCAAGCTTGAACCTTTGCCCACATTTTTTTAAACAAAGAAACATTACAAGATTCTCTTTCCCTTTTTTAAGGATCCACAGAAGGAGGATTCTTCCTGGTCTATTTGAAAATACATCAGACTTATTCAAGAAACTTTTTTTCCTATCTTACCTGATCCATTTATACTCAGAATGAGACTGAATTTATGACACAATATTACCTTTAATGCTAAATTTTCGGTCATTGGTTCAATACTTGGATCCTTCACAGAGAGCACATATCCATCAGGATGCGTTTGGCTTCACATAATAGTCAATTCTTGGAGGTGTAGACCATTAAGATAGTTACTGTTTACCTAGCAGAAGTCTGGCAGTGATGTTTCTCTGGTTAAAAAGGTGCACGCATCATAGGTGGACAGCTCCCTGATTCTTTACAAATTGTACACATCCGAGGAACTAGTGCATAGGTAGTTCAAGAAACAATGTTACCAGGACCCCAGAAACTCCTTTTTTGCTCTGTTTTAGTCCTCAGCTCACCTTCCAAAGACAATCACTATTTAGAATCCTGACAACATAAGTTATATTTCTTGGTTTTGAACATTTTATAAATGGGATTATACATGATATACTCCATTGTGTCTGGCTTCTTTTGTTCAGTCTTGCGCTTGTGACATTTACTCATGTTGCATGTAGTTATAGATAGTTTATTCTCATTATTATATAGTATTATGGTGTGGGGAATGCACAATTTATATATGAATTCTACTGCTTGATAAGTTTCCAGTTTATGGTTATTATGAATAACACTTCAATGAGCATTTAGTATATGAGCATTTAGTGTATGTCTTTGCATAAACAGGCATGCAATTGTATTTGATACATATCTAAGAGAAGAACTACTGAGTCATAAGGCATACACATGTTGAGTTTCAATAGACACTGACAACTAGTTTTACAGAGTAAGATATATTTCT
>NW_012148653.1:2688245-2689877 GCF_000956105.1 Propithecus coquereli | reverse complement strand
TAAAAAGCTAAACAAATTGAAAAATCAGCAACTTTTCTTACTATCAGAGAAGTGAGGTCACAGGGCAAACAGCTGCCCCCAAATTGCAGAGACAGACCGAGGGATACAGAAAATTGCAATATACCAGAGCAGAAACCTCCAGGAGAACCACTTCTGGAGTAGGAAAATCTGTAATTGACGAATTGCTGGAGGCTCAGTGTAGACAAATCTGAGAGATAAAAACTACAGGGGCCAATCATAGGATAGCCTGATACTTTTGTGAGTTTTACCTCCAAGAGCCCTACCAGGTCCTCACAGTTAATACCAGAGAAAAATCCCCTCATTCCTCCAGCAAGAGAAGGAGAACAGTAAAGATTTTGAACTACACACAGATAACTCTGTTCTTTTTAACAAGGTCTGCCCTTAGAAGAATCTATTTTACCAGGGCCTAACCTTCTGGTGTTTTATCAGACCTAACTAACCTGGAGGGAAGGGAAATACCCAACTCTAGCTCCCTCTAGCATGCCACAGTGGGAAAGGGAAAGACTGGACCCCACACTCCTCCGGTCATCCTGTCCTGTCTATTGGAGGGTAAAAAACAAGTGAAAAGCACTTGTGAAGCTCACAGTCTAGCAGCATAAACTCAGCAAAAGACTGAGACTTAATTATAGGACAATAAAATGCTTCCCCTCCCCCCCACACACATTACCACTACATTACTAAAGGTTATTTACCATAGTTCCTTTCACCTAGTACACTATGTCTACCTTTTAACAAAAAATTGCAAGGCATACTAAAAGACAAAAAT
Source organism: Propithecus coquereli (assembly GCF_000956105.1). Classification (NCBI taxonomy): domain Eukaryota; kingdom Metazoa; phylum Chordata; class Mammalia; order Primates; family Indriidae; genus Propithecus; species Propithecus coquereli. The sequence goes on along the minus strand of NW_012148653.1, from coordinate 2,689,090 downwards.
CACAGTTTAAAGGGACTGAACAAGCATCAGGCCAGAGTCAGATATGGCAGGAATTCTGGAATTATCAGATCAACCGAACACTTAAGGAATAAATTATACCAAGTCTCTACAGTCTCTTCCAGAAGATGGACCCAAAGGGAAAAGTTCTTAACTCATTCTGTGAGGCCAGCATTATCTTAGTTATAAAGTGAGACAAAGACAGTACAAGAGAAGCAAAATACAGTCCAATATCTCTCATGAACATAGAGGCAAATATCCTTAACAAAATATAACAAATTAATCCAACAATGTATGAATAAAATTATGCACCATGGCCAAGTGGAATTTATAGCAGTTATGCAAAGCCAATTTAACACTCAAAAATTAATTAATGTAATCCATCATAGCAACAGGCTAAAGAAGAAAAATTACATGATCTTATCAATAGATGCAGAAAAAACATCCCACACATTCCAACACTCATTCATGATAAGAACTGTTGGAAAAGTAGGAATAAAAGAAAACTTCCTCAACTTGATAAAGAACATCTACAAAAAGCATACAGCTAACATCAAACTTAATGGTGAGAAACTCAAAGCTTTCCTGCTAAAATCAGAATCAAGGCAAGGATGGCCCCTCTCACCACTGCTTTTCAACACAATGCTGCAATTCCTAGCTAATGCAATAAGACAAGAAAAGGAAATAAAAGGTACAGATGCTCCTTAACTTATGATGAGGTTATATCTGGATAAACTCACCATAAGCTGGAAATTATCATAACTCAAAAGGACATTTTTGACTAATCATATTTTCAGGTTATGATGAAATTTTCAGCTTATGATGGTTTTTTTTTTTTTTTTTTTTTT
>NW_012148653.1:2685357-2688195 GCF_000956105.1 Propithecus coquereli | reverse complement strand
CTTAGATAAGAACTGAGATTTTATCCAGTAGGAAGGGGGGAATTATGGACTTTTTAGTCTGAAAAAATACATGATCAAAATGATACTTTCAGAAGATTAATCTGATCCAGTCAAAAACAATAATGGAGGGAGGAGGAAATGAGAAGTAGAAACACAAATTAAAGGCTACAATCCAGCAATTTTGTACAATGATCTAAACTACTGAGATGGGAAAGGAGAAAAGGAATAAGAACCAGAAGTAAAAGTCACTGTGATAGAAACATTCACATAACAATTGGTTTGTTGTGAAGTGGTGAAGAAAACAAAAATGAGAATTGAGAGTTTTGAACTCAGAGATTATTAAAAGATTGATGGAAATATTATCAAGTAGGTAAGTCAGAGAGAAGAGCTGCTTTTAGAAGAAAGATAAAGCAATGCCTATGGCATATACCAATGATACACTCAGCACAGAGATCCAAATACAACAGAGTATTTGAGAGAGAAGTTAAGACTGAGGAAATAGATATTATAGTGGTAAGCATATACAGGTAGTTAGTGGAGACATATACGGGAGAGGGTGAATGTGTCAAATGAAAGTGCTTTATGTAATGCTGGACAGAGAGATACCCCAAACAAAAATGTTCGTGTTCAGAAAGCCCAAGAAGAGTCAGAACTGGAGATACAGAAGTCGAAGTCCAGTCAGAGAGAATTTGCTTTTGTGGAATATCATCCATATGTAGTACTTAGGTAAGTATTTCATATATATTTTTTTACCTCATGTAACTATCAAATGAGAAGGTGGTATGGTACCAGAAGAGGAGAATGTTTCAAAAAGAACAAAGTGTTCAGCAGTGTCGAATGATACAGAAGCAGTAAGAAGAGAATGAAAATTAAGGAAGAGGTTTTGTGTGATTAGGATGTGATTGATAAGTTTGTAGATAATGGGCTCTGATGAAAAAAGACAAACAAAACTGTAAGGACTTGATATGGGAATGAATCCTGTGCTAGTGAACATTGAAATGCAAACAAGACTTAATAATTCAGGGACAAAGGATTGTAGCAAGGCTGAGAGAAGATGCTTTTGATTTAAAATAGAAAAGATGAGTTATGTAATGAGCATACTGTCTATACATAATAGGCACTAAGTAAATATTTGTTCAATGAAAAGCTAAGTATTCAGAGTTTGCAAAATAGGAACTAGAGGGAAGCACAAATAAACAATTGAAAGTTACTGAATTGATAAGTTCTATGATTTAAAAATTCCCACAATATCTATAAGAAACACTACTTCATGGAACTGGACAGATAATGCACAAGCTTTGGACTTTCAGTGATTGTCTTTTTGTACATGTTTTTAAATGTACAGCAAGTAGAGGAAAATAAAGTAAGCGTTGATAACACATTACTTGATAAATAGTGATGTGCTATCAATAACAATTGGTATTTACCATTTAAAAGGCCAAAGAGAGATGAATTTTGGATGAAAGATAGGTTCTTACTTGAAGACGTGTATGTAAGTACATGGAAGAGGTGTTCTTAATATAACATTTTATAGCTCATCTCAAATGTTAGCAACCCCCTTTCATCTTTGGCTTTCAAAATTCATCAACCTCAATCATAATACCAAACACTTGCTGCAGATCTCACGTGTCTGTTGTTTGTTGTTCACTTAAATGTGCCTGTCTCTGATGACTTTAAAGTCCCCGAAGCAGTTTTGTCCAGGTTGATTTTTCTCTGTATCTCAGCACTGCAGTAGCTGTTGAAAGTGATTTCACTAGCAAGATAAAAATTTAGTAACACATTTAAAAGGTGTACTCTCAAACAATAAATTGACTCAAATATCATCAACAATGCAAGGTGAGCTATCATGCCAAAATGTGTTCTGTTTTTCAGATTTTAATGTAAAGTCTACAGTTTGTGTTGCATAAATGTTTGTCTTATTCAGTGTATAACATATTTGCATAAATAATTATTTTTTATGTAAATACTGAATAATTAAAATGTGTTCCCTATAAACTTACATAAATGTAGTAGTAATGTGGTATTGATAATAATAATAGCTAATATTCATTGATTGCTTACTAGGTGTCAAGCTGTGATCAAAGTGCTTTATAGGTATCATTGTACAAAGCACTCAAATAAGCTTTTCTGGCAGATATAATTATTGTTCCTATTTTACAGAAGTTCCAATAATTTGCTCATGGTTACAAAGCCAGAAAGTTCTAGAGCTGGAATTCTAACCCATGCATGCTCACCCTAATGTGTACCCACTAATCAACAGAATCTATTGTGATTTTATATTAATGAAAATTCAAAGATGCAGAAGTTATGAAAAGAGTCCCTATCTCCAAACGTTTACTTTCCTGAATAAAAATACACCTATAAATTTCCCCTCGTCTGATGACATCTTAAGGAAATAGTCATATAAGCCAAAAGTCTATATCACAATATATCGCTAAACTGTTAAGATAGACATTAGCATACATAGCCTGTAATAATATACCCAAATACTGACACTTACTATGCCCAGGTGGTAGCAGCATTATTTGAGAGGTTATGTTTTATGTGGAGTCTCTACTTTAAAATAAATGGATCAGGGGTATCAGGGTTGTACAGCAGAAGCATGCTGAGCCCATAAAAATGGATTAGTTTTCTCAAAAAAATATAAAATGGACAAGAGATTTTGACATAAGTTGACCTAGATTTGCAACAGAATATACAAAATACTGTTTGTTTTAATTATCCACACATATATATCCTAACATGTATGAAGCAATACTTTATAATTAGCTGATAATGGATTATTTTAAAAATACATAATCCAAGAACCATTGAGTATCATATTTATAATTTAAGGGT
>NW_012148653.1:2681243-2683092 GCF_000956105.1 Propithecus coquereli | reverse complement strand
GCAACCTCAAACTCCTGGGCTCAAGCCATCCTCCTGCCTCAGCCTCCCGAGTAGCTGGGATTACAGGCACGTACCACCATGCCCGGCTAATTTTTTTTTCTATATGTATATTTTATTTGTCCAGCTAATTTCTTTCTATTTTTAGTAGAGATGGGGTCTCGCTCTTGCTCAGGCTGGTCTCGAACTTCTGAGCTCAAATGATCCACCCACCTTGGCCTCCCAGAGTGCTAGGATTACAAGCGTGAGCCACCGTACCGGCCAGTTTATGATGGTTTTATCCAGACAGAACCCTATCTTAAGTTGAGTAGCAGAATGAATGCATATTGTGTTTGTACCATCATAAAGTTGAAAAAAAATTATAAGTTGAACCATTATAGGTTGGGGACCATCTGTATACAGATTGGGAAGGAAGAAATAAAATTGTTTTTGTTTGCAGATAATATGATCCACTATGTAGGAAACCCTAAAGAAATGAGCAAAAAACACCTGGGACATTGCCCTCTAATGCTAGACAGAAAATGTTCTCCACTTTTAAGGACTCATGTGATTAGGTTTTGACCACTCAGCTAATCTAAAATAATCTCCCCATCTCAAATCCCTAACCTCAATCATATCTGAAAAGTCCCTTTTACCATGTAAATTTACATGTTCACAGGTTCCCAGGATTAGGACGTGAATATCTTTGTGGGGGTTGGGAGACTTTGCTGTGCTTACCACATCCAGTAAATTATTTCCAATTTAAAAACTGATTCATAGATTACTTGATATTTTTCAGGCATCATGCTAGGTGATATTTAATACTTTAAAATATCCTATGAAATTAGTTACATAGGCATTAAAAAACATAGATGGAGGGGTAGGTCATGACTTATTATTGAGCTTAATTAACTTATCTCTATGTTTTTTTTTTTTTAATGATTGTTCTCTATAGTATTCTTACTCAATAAGCAAGAGTACTCACCCAGCATTAGGGAAATATTGTATTTCTCTTTAAATTTTATGAGAAATATAATATTTTAAAAATGGATCATCATTATTTAAACTCTTGCAAGTCGTAGTTAATTAACACCCTCACATGTGTCTTTGATTGTCAATGTCATAAAATCTTCATTTATAATTAAATAACAGGATTCATCACATATAATGTAAACTTGTATTCACAGATTAGATCAAATATTACTTTCTGGTTTTAAGAGTTAATTGCTATGAATATTCCACAATAAATATTCTACAAATTGGCTTATTTGGGTAAGCTGTATATATATAGCTTTTTAGCTCTCTCTTGCCTGGCTGTAAATTTGGTGCTTTTCCATATCCCATTGTGAGCCTAAAGGGAAACTATTGTATATTTCTAATATTTAAGGCTTATAAAGAAATCATTTTGTAGCGTTCATTTAACAAAATTACCAATGCCAAAACAAAGTAGCAATTAATAACAGTAGAAAGACTAAAGGTATCAGAATTAAGTTAAACATAATATAGAATCACTGTTAAGAGACCACTGGTTGCAGAGCCTCGTAGTGTTTGATATTACTCTGACTTGATGCTGTGGAATCATATTTCTAAAATAAATAGATCTTAGCTCTGATGTTATGCTGAAGGATATGCTCATAAAGAACTTTTCTTTCTTACTGCCTAGTGATGCCCTTAGGCTAACCAGCAAGTAATTTTGAAGAGACAGTGTAAAATAGAGGAGTAAGTAGTCTTGGATATGTATAGTTCCACATTTCAAGTATATAGATGTAAAAATATTATGTTAATTATACAATAGTACATTTGTAAAGCAAGTTTATGTTCAGTAAACATAAAAAAAGATTCGTTGAAATTTTAACTAGTTTTTAGAGGGAAA
>NW_012148653.1:2668949-2679488 GCF_000956105.1 Propithecus coquereli | reverse complement strand
ATGAGTAAAAACAAATATACTTAAAAGATATGGTAAAAGATTAAAATACTAAAATTGGCACTGTCAAAATTCTTCATTGAATTTTATCCTTTAGTAAATTTTTGGAAGACAGTTGGCCCAGAGTATATTTATAAATAGGTCCACTATCAAAAATAAGAAGGGGATATAGAAGATACTGGAGCTCTGTGTATCAGATCCTGCCCTCTGGCCTATTTAACTCAGAAAAGTTTGCGTCACTAATATATAATGTTTCTCTTCTACGTCATAGGAAATAATTTGCTACATTAGAATCCCTATGAAAAATCAAATTGCATAGAAAAGTTTTAGCAAGGAGTTAGCTATCAACTTTGAATTTTTTAGAACATGTGAAAGTTAACAATCTAATCACTCTACAGCCACAAAACAAGCTCTGTATCCAATCCCCAGAATCTAAATCCAAAAGGAAGACTTGGTGAAAAGGATTGGCAAAAAGACTGCAGGTGCTGGCAAGGGGTTCGTTGTGTTGTAAGTGGACCAATGAATTGGCATTTGAGATTGTTAGTCTTACAAAATGAAACATTGAGACTGGAATGTCAATGTGATCAGCAAGCCACATATCATCTTTTTTCCTGGAGGAAAAATGCATCATTTCCCTAAAATAGCATAGAGCTCATAAAAGAATAAGAAAGTAATGATAAAACAAAGCTTACAATAATATTAGACAGGTATTTATGGTAATAGATTTGGTACTGAGTGATAATTAGGCTAAAAGATTACATTGCTCACAGATGGTACATTTGGGCAAGAGTAGTGTACTGTTCACTAATGTGTCTACAAAACCTAAACCAATGCCTAGCATTTTCTTGAAGAAACATAATGAATGAATAACTAGTATTACATATTCAAACTAAATATCAACAGGACAAGCTAGGGAATAGAGAAGACAGACAAAGGGGATGTAATTCTAATTCTCCTCTAAAAATGTCCAAGATTTATTCACTCCTTTTAGCTTTCCCAACATGAATTCCTCTACTTTTCCCTTGCCTTCTTAAACCAGTCTTATTTTTAAAGCAGCTTGGGCTCAGTAGTGTATTTTTACAAAGTGGTCCTCTGCACCCTTTCTAAGAATCATAGGTCAAATTAGTCATACTGCTGTTCTAACACTGATAATTAGATCCACCCCCTACCAAAATCTGCAGTTAATTGGTAGAAATTTAAGCTCTGTAGATTTTAGTTGTTAATAATATCATATGGAGAAAGTACAAAGGCTGTCCTAAGTAAATGAGTGCAAAATTGACTTTTAAAACCTTTTCTTTCCCCAGAAAGTCATGGCCAGCTTAACAAATGTCATAAAATGGATTACTTGTTGTGTTCATCATTATAATATATTACACATTCCTCAGGAAACTGTAGGTAATAAGGATGCTTTTATGCTGGATATTGTGTAAGATACATTGCATTTTGAGAGAATTTAGTAACACATTAGGATGAATGTCTATGAGAAATATATTTGAATAGATTCGGCAAATCTCTATTCTCTTGTCCCTTATTCACTGTTTGCTGTTTGGACTGTGCAATGCATGGTCATCTTACCCTAGGGCATAGAATACCAGGAGTTCAGAGACCTGGGTTTTTGTCCTGACTACTATCATTTTGCTGTTTCACACGACAGGAATGGAAGGGGAGGAAGGGATTAGATCAAGCAAAGAAGTACTCAGTAAGAAAGACCTTCAGAAATGTCTATGGAATTCCTTTAAAATAAGTTTCTGGAATGGTCCAATAAAAGGGCAGAGATGAGTTAGGTGAGGTGAGGTAAGGTGAGTCAAGCATGTTGGCTGAGGGTTTAGATTTTGGGAAGTCACAACAAATTTGACTTACACGTCAAATACACCATCTGTACTTTGTGGATAGTTACACTTACATCTTGGTAGTGTTGGAAGAATTAAAGGGCATAATATATTTAATTCACTTAACAGAGTATTGAGTATGCTACTCAGCCTGACATATATTAAATTCTCAGTTTGTTGTTAGTGTAGTGGCTTCTAAGAACAGCTAATTTTACAGTATAGTAATGTGGACATAGACTGTCAAAAGCAAACAGATTGGCTTCAAATTCAACTTTTTGCCACATATGGCTTTGTGAGTTGAATGCACATTTTAGTCAAAAATATGTTTTTACAGAGAGATAATTTCTAGGAGTGATTAAAAGTTTGATTATAACCAGTGTTGAGTTTCATAATTTGAAAACATTTTCACAAAGTCTGTGATTAATTTTTCCCATTTAAAATTTTATTCTCAATAATATGCAGCATTAAATATAATTAGAATTTCACAAGGCATCTTGGGAGTTACACTTTCACATATTAAACTATGCAGAAAAAGTTAAATTTCATAGCTGGTCAAGAACTCAGAGCAAAATGAAAAGATAAGATAGTGAAATGTGGTTCATGGTCCTTAAAAGACCTTTTAATGTGGTTAGTTATTTTCTAATGAATGCAAGTAACACATTGAATGGCCTCCTATGAACAGAACCTAAATTAACAATTTAGAAATGAGAAAGTGACATAAAATTAAATGAAACTTTTACCTTCATCACTTTTCACAGGGTCATTTGTTGATAAAATTATCTCTTGTGCTTGCTGCTTGTCTTACTACATCAATCACCTGTGAATTTAAATTAGAGGCATTTTGAAAATATAATTAGTAAGTCATCCCTTGTATCTATTGAGTAGTAAATTTATATTTTTATAGTACCTTGGCTCTAGCGTGAACCTTTGAATAATTCATTTCTCATATGAAATAGGCAAATTACAAATATCCAGCAAGTTGTAATTCTGGATAATGGTTCTTCAAAGGATGCAGAACAGTAGTTAAGCTGTACCTTTGGTCACACATGACAATATGTAATTACTATCTGCAGTTCCTCAAGATCAACTTAATCTCTAATATGTAATTCAAACACCTGTTGAATGGAATAGCATAATACATGGATAAAGAATCCAAATGACTCATTTTATAAGCAGGTGCTACTTTTTATAAACAGTGTTTTTAAAACAACTTGGAAATTATGCTTATTATTATACAGTTTGGTGGGGTTGGGGGCGGTGGTGGTGGTGATTTTATTCTCCTCCTCCTCTTTCTTATTCTTCATCATTATCATCATCTACACTTACTAAATAGAGGGGAAAATGCTTTTACACAAATTATCCAATTCAGTGGTACTTAAACTCTACAGGCACCAGTATCACCTGAATGGCTTGTCAAAACACACAATGCTGGGTGCTTCTTTTAGATTTTGATTCAGTAGGCATGAGATAGGACCTTAGAATTTGCGTATATATTAAGTACCCAGACGATGTTGATTCTGCTGGTCCAGGGACCACACTTTGAGAATTACTGATCTTACAAATGCTTCTTTGTCTCCTTATCTAGCCCTTCTTCTATCTTTTTAATGCTAATAATGCCCAAAGGTATAGTGTTACTGCTTTTTGCTCACTGCATACCAATATCTGTTGATAATCTCATCCACACATGTGGCTGGTGACTCCCAAGTATAAATCACCAGCCCTAATCTCCTTTTGAATGTTAGACCAATATATCAATTGCCTACAGTACATGTCCACTTGGAAATCCCAAAGGATGTTCAAATTTAATGTGGCCAAATTGGAACTCATAAATCAACCCCAATAAATTTGTTTCAATCAAGAATTATCACATTTTTATGCAGAGCATATTTGTATGGTCTTAAAGGATCTCCCCACAAATTAATTATTAGTTGCACAGGAAAAATAGTGATTATATATTGAAGAAATTGAACAACATCTTGGACAGGGCGATCAAAAATATCACCAAGGAGAGGCAAATGAACATCTTTCGCCGACAGATGTGATGCCCTGAGAAAGACACATTACCCCATTTCTCTTTGAGCGTGGCCCAAACCCATGGCCTGGTGTGCAAAGCCACTGCCTTCTTAAGCTCACTTCTCCCCAATTCCCACTTCACAGTATGCTTTACCATTTTACTAGCATACTTGAGTATTGAAGAGTATGCCATATTCTGTCTTGATTTAGGGTCTTTATTCCTGTTATTTCCTTTGTTTGGCTCACCCTTCCTCCTCCCCAAGCACCTTCTGTCCTGACTATCATCATTCTGAATAGTGAAAAACAGTGATCCTTCAGGACTAAAATTAATATTATAGTATCTTTTCTGAAAAATCTTCCATGCTGATTCCCCTTTCATGGATGGTTTAACAGCTCTGTCCTGCTTAAGGCCATCATAGCACTTATCATGCTTTATTATAATTTCCTGTTTACTTCACTATTTTCTGACTTGACTATGAGTTCCTGAAAGGTGGGAACTGTATTATTCATCATTGTTTCTTCGGTTTCTATAATAGTGTTAGTTAAGAGATAGTTTCTTAATGAATGGATGGATGGATGAAAAAAATTGCAAATGGCATGCATCAATAGTTAAATCTTTATTTTTATTTGGTGGAACAGTGATTGAAGAAATGAACAATAATGTTTAGTTTTATATTTGGTACTCAGTACTAGATAGGGACAACTGAATCTGTTCCATGTTCTTCATTTAATTTACAATTCAAAACCAGTACTCATGGGGACCTTTTCTGCTTTACTATTTAGGATAATTTACAAAAGTGTGAGAAAATATAGTTTTATATGGAATCTTTTTATATGAGTGTTTTATATATGAATAATTTATTTACTAATCTATTATATTTAAATAGCAGGCATAAATGCTTACATGCATAATTTTGTGTTTGCATGTTTAGGAAAAATTTAGAAACAAAGACTAAATGGATATGTATAACAAAATTTTATCTGTAGATTGTAGAATTAATCTTCACTTTGTATTTCCTACCTTTTCTAACTGAATGTGAAATAACTTTATATGAAGAAATGATGTAGGATTATTTAATAGCCGATATTTAGCACTAATGTGGTTTTCTAAAGAGCCCTCATGCTTTCTATTAATATTTTTCTTTGAAAAGAAAGATTTTGTTTCTCTATCTTTTTCTGACCAACCATCATTACATCATTGGCTACAAAGTGAATTCATAAACAAAACTCTCAGGAGCAATTTACTATCCACCCTAGCTCTAGTATTCTTACTAGGGATGATACAAGGAGACTGCCCTTTCTACAGCCTCCTGTGCTTACAAGCATTAAAGAGAAAACAATGTGATTAAGAATATTAATTACCCGAAATACAGTAGTGCATTCCTTTGATTTTTGCATATAAATGCTGATACACCATAAGTGAGAAAGTGTTCACTGTTTTTTACTGCTATTTAAAAACTTTCTAGGTGTCATTTATAATTTCATTTTGAGAGTAAATCTAGTTTTTTTTTTTTAAATTCTTGAATACCTTTGTTCTTTATCCACACTTATCCGTGTTGCCCTAATGACAAAGGACTGTTAATGAGTCAAGACAATTTCACTTACTTAATCAACAAGCTGACTAAGAAAATAGCCAAAATACAAGTATTGTAAATTTCTTATTCAGCTCAGCATGGAGGTCACTATTCATCTAGCCAAACATTCTCCAAGTGCAGAACTTCAAGCTATTTTCCTCTTCATGTAATTGACTGTTCCCCTCCTTTTAATTGTGCTATGTGATAGTACAGTTCAGTGACTGTTTCCAACATTACGATGCATCCTGTTAGACTAAGATATAGAATTTCCAATAAAATTCGGTGTTTGCCATCCTAAGTGGCCCAAATTAGCTGGACCTTCTCTTATTTACTTGAGAGGAGTAACAGGCCTATTACATGCACAGCAGCGAGAAGAGCACAGTGTTCACAGAGGCTCAGTGGATACTAATTTCCTTCCTCTTTCCCACTCTGTTCCCCTTTACTTCCTTTGCTTACTTAGAGTTTTAAAAATTACTTACCTGGCTAACAGTGTCTTAAAATCCGTTTTGTTCTAAAAATGTCAAAGCATTAAAAGCACGGATTTTTTTAGGTTAAATTTGCCACATTGGTGATAATTGCAGATTGTGGCTGATTAGTCAGATGTCGCTTTCCAGTGGAGTCTGTGATGATTGAGAGCAGTATTTGACTGTGGTCATGTAGGCCACTGCAGAGAAGAAAGCAGTGTTTCACATGCATATTCAGCTGCTGCGTGATGTGTTACTGCATTTCACATTACATATAGTTGTCCTGTGCCAACTCATTGCAGTAAATCTCAGTGCTATGCTCTTGCCATTTTTCACAGTAACAGAAAAAAATGTACAGTTTTCCATTTTATTGAATGAATTTGAATTCATGGAGGGCATTGGATTGTACTCACCCTTTAGTTTATGTGCCTGTATATGCTGGCAATACAAATAAGCTGACCATCCTGGGCAGACTAATCAAAGGATCTTGTCTAATATTTTGGAAATGTGATTATTTCTGTCTCTCTTTACCTTAACTTAGGGTGTTACATTGATTGCCACTCCTCTAAATTGTGGAGAGAGGTATTTAGGGCTCATGCATTCATTCTCAATTTTTTACAGAGGAAAGGCAAACATAACTGGTGGCTGTTTAGACCTATCCATTTAACCAGTGATGCAGAATATTAGCACTTCAGGGACTGTTCTTGCCCTACAATCTTGGATTCCATGTCTCTAATAAGATTTACATGGGATTGCCTTAAGAATACGCACTCTTTCTATTCCTCTGGATCAGTGGCTCTCAAATTCGGCAGGTATCAATCACCTGGGGAACTTGGTAAAAATACAAAGGCCCAGGCCCTATCTTACTCCAGCGAGTCTGTGCAATTCTGATAAACACTAAAGTTTGAGAACCACTGCTGTAGATATTAAAATAAATCAAAATGAAAAGCATATTATTTGACAAAGCTAGAAGCACAGAGAGCATTGAATTATTGAATCAACCCACTATCCCCATCCCCATCCGTCAGCCTATTTTTATTGAACTCTTTCCTGCCTTATGGCTTTCCTTGAGGGAGATGTTATAAGAAATAGCCCTCCCAGTATCTATGAACCCCAAATCATAAATCTCTCCAAACAGAATAATCTTTATAAGTCTGATGCCAAAATTCATTTGGGGGTAAACTTAAGCAGATGTATTATTCTCTGTAGTGTAAATATTTATGTGTTTAAGTGTAGAAATAGTAATATGTTTAACTTTAGGGTACTGCCCCAGAGCTTGCTATAGCTTTTTCAAAATATTTGGTTTATGTACTAAATTAACTTCCAAAATGCAGAAGGATTTTATAAACATATCTTAATCCCAAAGATTTCAGGTAAAGATTATGAACAGTGTGCTTAATAATACAGTCATTTGCTGCATGATGACATTTTGGTCTACAATAGACCACATATATATGACTGTGGTCCCATAGCATTATAACGGAGCTGAAAAATTCCTATTGCCTAGTGACATTATATTTGTTAGAACATTATAGCACAACATTTTACCTTTTCTATGTTTAGCTACTTACCATTGTATTACTATACCTTACACTATTCAGTACATTAACCTGATGTACAGGTTTGTAATCTAGGAGCAACAGGATATACCTTATAATCTACGTGTGTGGTAGGCTATTCCATCTAGGTTTGTGTAAGTACGCTCTCTGATGTTCGCAAAATGATGAGATCATCTAAGGACAGATTTCTCAAAATGTATTCCCACCATTAAGTGACATGTGACTGTATTGTGCTTCTTTTGAAGAACAGGTTTGTTTTTCTCCCATGTACATTATGAAGGACTTGACAGGCCCCGCTTTTCTGTAAGTGCAAGGGATGTAAAGCTCTAGACCAAGCTTTTGGCTTCCTTGATCAAGAGCCCTGTTATATTATTCTACCTTCATAACTAACTCTCTCCTTATTCTTTTTCTTGATATCTTTACCCTTTTTTCTTGATATTATTATTATCAATTATAATGATTTTGCTGAATGCATTTTCTCATCAACTTTTTATATTTGTTTAAATGAATATAAATTAATTGGTTCTTCATTTAGTTGAGTATATAGACTGATAAAACACACAAATATTTTAATTACTGGTCCTAAGGCATTGTCTGGGGGAGATTTGGCATAACTATCCTCAGTTGTCTCACTCTTTCTCCCCATTATTTTACTCCTAATTCTGAGGGTAACTTTCCCAAGGACCTAGTATAAGTACACATTTTTGGTTAGGTCAGATTTTTAATAGGTTGCAGCCCAGGTATTAGCAACCTAACACTCTACTTCCCTAAATAGAAATCTCCAGGAGTATCTACCCACCATAAACACTTGAATGGCTCCAGTATGGAAAATTCCAGACTTTTAAATTGTGTTTCTAATTCTAATAGTTGTTTCTGCAGTCAGTGACTGGATGAAAAGTGATGTACCCTCAACAACAATTTCAGTTCCTCTGGGGCTTAACAGGACCCTAAAGAGAAAATTTGTACATAGTGTTCCTTTCTTGCTCCAGATCACTGGCTCAGAGCATGAAAGAAATCAAGTGACAAATGACTGAGTTTTCCCTCAGGTCTTGAACTATCATCCTGGATAGCAAACAATTTTGATTGCATATTTCAGTAGTTACTGAGCTTAACTTTTTTAAAGATTAATACAGTTTATGTCTTAGAGCTGTTTCGGGTTTACAGAAAAATTGGACAGAAAGTACAGAGAGCTCCTATACATGCCCTTTTTCTCCACCCCACAGTTTCTCGTAGAGTATCTCTACCCACCATAAACACTTGAATGGGCTCCAGTCTGGAGAATTCCAGACTTTTAAATTGTGTTTCTAATTCTAATATTTATTTCTGTAGTGAAATTCTCCTGTCATTAACATCTCACATTAGTGTGGTACATTTGTTATAATTGATGGACCAATATTGATACATTATTATTAACTAAAGTCCATAGTTTACCTTAGGGTTCACTCCTTGTGTTGTACAGTTCTATGGGTTTTCACAAGTGTGTAATATCATGTGTCACAATTACAGCATCATACAGAATAGATTTATTGGCCTAAAATCCACTGTGTTCCACCTATTTATCTCTCCTTCCTGCTATTCCTGACAGCCCGTGATCTTTTTGCTGTCTCCATAGTTTTGCCTTTTCCAGAATGTCATATATTAGGAATCATACAAGAATGTAGCTCTTTCAGATTGGCTTCTTTCACTTATTAATATGCATTTAGGTTTCCTCTATGTCTTTTCATGGCTTGATAGTTCATTTCTTTTTATTACTGAATAATATTCTATTGTATGGACATTGTATGGACAGATTATTTATCCATTCACCTATTTAAAAAATGGTTTCAACTTTTGGTTGTTTCCAACATTTGGCAATTATAAATAAAGTTGCTATAAATATTTGTGTGCAGGTTATTTTGTGTGGACATAAGTTTTCAACTTATTTGAGTAAATACTTAGGAGTGTGGTTGCTGGATTGTATAGGAAGAGTATGTTTTGTAAGAATTGCCAAACTCTATTCCAAAGTGACTGTACCTTATTTCTTTCCAGTAGCAATGAATGAAGGTCCCTGTTGGTCCGTATGCTTATCATCAGTATTTGGTGTTGTCAGTATTCTGAATTGTAGCCAATCTAATAGGTGTGCCATGCTTTATTTTTAACATTTAACAAATAGCAAATTTGCATTCACAACATACATTTCTACTAATTACTAATGAATATCATCATGGTTAAATGAGATCATTGTCCTGCTTCTTTTTCTACCCACCTTAGCCTCCTCCACAGTTCATTGTTATCTATTCTCTCAGCCGGTCTGTGGAGGGCTACTGTTGTCTTGCCAGTTCAGTGTTATTCCTAAACTTAATTTCCATTCTTGTATGTGCCTCTCTACTGTCTAACATGAATCCCAAGTCGATGTTCCTTTTCCTTAGGACTCAGAAAGTGGTATTAAGATGTCAGCGAGTCCTGTTCTAACTCCATTTTCCCAAATGATCCTCTTCTCTCAGACTTCTTTGGTAATGCTCTCCTAATTCTCTGGACCTATCACCTATTTTTATATTGTTGCAGAGAATGTCAAATACATACAAATATATAAAGAACAATCTAATGAACCAATATGTACATATCACAGAACCCCCACCAACAACAACCCATGGGCAAGCCTGCTCTATTCTCTCCCGTTTACTATTTCCCACTGTTGTATTTTGAAACAAATCCCAGATATCATATTATTTTATAGAGAGATATGATCAAAAATATAGATACATGAATTCTTTTTCTAACATACACATAGCATTATTATCACACTTAAATTAATAGCAGTAGTTTCTTATTATCATAAAATATCTAAATGATCCAATTTAAATTTGGATCCATGTACTGTGACTGATTTATATTTTCTTTTTTAATTGATGGGCTCCCCCTGCATCTTTTGCCCCCCCCACATAATTTATCTGTTGAAGAATCAAAGCTATTTATTCTGTAAAGCTTCCCATAATCTTATTTTTATTGATTGTATCCTTGAGATGTAGCTTAACATATTTTCTGTATTATATATTTTCTGTAAATTAGTAGACCCTTGATACATATTTGTTTCTATCTTTGCGTAACTTTGATTTATTTTTTT
>NW_012148653.1:2664878-2667373 GCF_000956105.1 Propithecus coquereli | reverse complement strand
TAATATTTTTAATGTTATAACTTATTTTGTGTTTGAATTATTAAGTATATATTAAATAATAACGAGTAGGAGCTTTTCCAGCAGCATCATAGAGGTTCTGTTTAAACACACTGTAAAACTGAGGAGAATCATTTTCCAACCCAGCATTGGATCCAGTTCATGACAGTGTAAAGGAATTGTGGAAACATTCTATATATTTTTCAAGTGAATCTAGCTGCCTGTCTCTTCCAAACAGCTATAGAAGGGCAACCAGTAAAAATGGATTTCCATGGTCACCCATTTCTCCACTCTGCTTATAGTCTGAGTGAAGCAAAAATGTCCCAAAAACCTGGTGTCACCTGGGAAGTTCTTCAAATAATTTCTTGCCCTTAGAGAAAATTTTGTGGATCATAATGATAGCCAAGATAGAAGAACGGCAGCTCAGAAGGGAAGGTTAGAATAATAGTCTTGATATTTTTCCAAAGAGAGAAAGAATAGAAAATGGTAAAACTTACAGCAGACATATTTAAGAGTAATATTGTAATTAATGAATAAAACTCAATAATATGTAGCTATGGGTACTCTTTTTTTTCTTCTGGCTTTATCATACAATTTCATCTTTATTCTGCCTTTAATTTTTTATTCTTATCCTTAGGGTATTGAATAGATTTTTTAAACCATTTGTGTTAATCAGCTTCTGCTTGGTAAAAGTATGATAATGCACAATCCCTAAATCTCAGTGCCTTTTAGCAGAATTAATCTACTTCTTACTCATGTTACATGTCATGTGGCAGCTGTGTCTATGGTCTATGTATCTCCTTAATTCTTAGGTCCCGGATAAGTGAATAAACACTCTCTGGGGCAAGGCATAGGGAAAAGAACAATGGAGGAAACACATGATAGATTTTAAAAATTGTGCTTGGGCATGACTTGAAAAAAATAATATAATCTACCCTACCACCAAAATCCTTTCTGGAATAAGGTGTGGTATATTAACATAAACTTTACATTGGTGTGTGTAAAGGGATACTATTAAGGTAGAAACTTAAAAGGAGCAATGGTAAGATTTATTTTAATTCTTTAAAACTATATATATAATTGTTTTCAGAATATTACAGGGGTACAAACACTTTGGTTACATATATTGCCTTTGCACCACCTCAATCAGAGCTACAAACATGCCCATCACCCAGACAGTGTGTCTCGCACCCATTAGGTGTGAATATCCACATCCCCTCCTCCCCACTTCCACCTGCCCAACAGCCGATAAATGTTACTAACCATATGTGTATATAACTGTTGACCAATTAGTGTCAACTTGATGTTGAGTATATGTGGTGCTTGTTTTTCCATTCTTGTGATACTGCACTTAGTAGAATGGGCTCCAGCCCCATCCAGGATAATACAAGAGGTGTTAGTTCACCATTTATTTTTGTGGCTGAGTAGAACTCCATGGTATACATATACCACATTTTATTAATCCACTCATGGATTAATGGGTACTTGGGTTGTTTCCACATCTTTGCAACTGTGAATTGTGCTGCTATAAACATTCAAGTGCAGATGTCTTTATTATAGAATGTATTTTTCCTTTGGGTAGATGACCAGTAGTGGGATTGCTGGATCAAATGGTAGTTCTTCTTTTAGTTCTTTGAGGTATCTTCATACTACTTTCCAGAGAAGTTATACTAGTTTGCAGTCCCACCAGCAGTGTATGAGTGTTCCTATCTCTCTGCATCCATGCCAACGTCTGTTGTTTTGGGACTTTTTGATAAAAGCCATTCTCACTGGAGTTAAGTGATGTCTCATTGTGGTTTTGATTTTTATTTCCCTGATGATTAGAGATATTGAGCATTTTTTCACACGTTTGTTGGCCATTAGTCTGTCTTCTTTTGAAAAGTTTCTGTTCATGTCCTTTGCCCACTTTTTTTTTCTTTTTTTTTTATTTCAGCATATTATGGGGTACAGATGTTTAGGTTACATGTGTTGCCCTTGGTTGGGGTTGTTTGATTTCTTTCTTGCTGATTTTCCTGAGTTCTATATAGATTCTAGTTATCAAGCACCTACAACATAGACAACACCAGGAGGAAGCAAAGATTGATAAATACCTATACTCTACATTTAAAATGCTCTCAATTCAGTGAGGAATACAGCAAAATATTGATATAAAAAACCAGTATAAATGCATCCACTGATAAGTGCTTTCTTGAGTAATAAAAGCAGTGCTAATTTGCAGAAAGTGTGAATTAGATAAACTGTCACCACTAAGTTCTAGAAACTTTGGGATAGTTTCTGTGTGAGAATCTGTTAAATAATGTCTTATTACATTTGGGCTGCTATAACAAAATACCATAAACTGGATACCTTAGAAACAAGAAAAATATATTGCTCATAGTTCTAGAGGCTGAAAGTCCAAGATCAAGGCACCAGCAGATTTGGTGTCTGCTTCATAGAGGGCAGCTTCTTGCTGAATCTTCACATGGTAGAAGGGGCAAACAAGCTCCCTCAGCTTCTTT
>NW_012148653.1:2661107-2662499 GCF_000956105.1 Propithecus coquereli | reverse complement strand
GAAGATGTGAGAAATCACACTACTTGATACGATGATAAAAGAAATTATTTGAATCTAGGATACATGGTTGCCAAATTTAGAAGATCTATACAAAGTCTTGAGAATAATCTAATTCTAGTTTGGGGTTTGATGGGGAACAATTGTATAGTAGTCCCCCCTTATCCACAGTTTCTCTTTCCATGGTTTCAGTTATCCACAGTCAACTTCAGTCTGAAAATATTAAATGGAAAATTCCAGAATCAAATTGTGCACCCCTCTGAGTAACACGATGAAATCTCATGCCATCCTGTTCCATCCTGCCCGGGATGTGAAACATCCCTTTGTCCAGCATATCCATGCTGTATATGCTACCTGCCTGTTAGTCACTTAGTAGTAGTCTATGTTATCAGATTGACTGGCACAGTATCACAGTGCTTGTGTTCAAATAACCCTTATTTTACTTACTAATAGCCCCAAAGCACAAGAGTAGTGATGCTGGATTATTGTTATAATTGTTCTATTTTATTATTAGTTATTGTTGCTGATCTCTTACTGTGCTTAATTTATAAATTAAACCTTAACACAATTATGTGTGTTTAGGAGAAATCAGTACATATAAGGTTCAGTACTAACCACAGTTTCAGAAATCCACCGGGAGTCTTGGAATGTATTTCTCCTGGATAAGAGCAGACTATTATATGTTGGTAAAATTATGGGGACTAATGAGTCACAGTTGGAGTTCTTGGGCATATATGTTGTGAAATAAGTCTGGAATTAATCCATTTGTGGCCAATTTTTAATGCTATTAGGGCATTTAATCTTCATTGTGTAGTCAGTCTTAACTGGTCAAAGGAATTTGAGCAAGTGAGCCACATGGTTAGTTTTCTGGCTTACAAAGTTAATGGCAGTATGAAGTGAAAATGGGAGTGAGGTAAGGTGGGTATCCTGAAGACCAGAGAGGTGACAATGACTGTACCTTAGGGACAAGTTACAAAAGACTAAATAAGGACAGTAGCAATGGGGATAAAAACAAGTAGAAAAATAGCAAAAAAAAAAAAAGACTCTTACTGTGATTGTATCAAGTTACTGTTATCCTTAAAGGTAGAAACATAAAGATTCGAATCAAGATCGGTGTTTGCGAAAATACTTTGAAACCCTATTACTTTTATTCTTACCATTAAAGCATAGCTCTGTCATTATTTTCTGTACAATCTGCCTCTACTCTTTGCCCATACCCTTTAGTGAGTAAGGTATAAAATTTGGAAGTGGAAATATGTAAGAAGCTAAAGATTTCCACATAATGCTTTGTTAATAAGCAAAATTGGGGCATTGTATATTATCTGTGAGAAATGTAATATTCCTGAAAAAGGATGTTACAATTAATAATTGTTTATTTATGTATTTATTACCCTG
>NW_012148653.1:2650313-2652302 GCF_000956105.1 Propithecus coquereli | reverse complement strand
TCAGCTACATATGTTTAAAAAATACTCATATATTATTATCTAGTCTGCATTTGGACTTGCATAATCTTTTCAATTAGAATGCCCTCTCAAAGATCCCTGTCTTGAAACATGAGAACCAGTATTTTGGAACAATCGATATCAGGGGGGTGACATAAGTTGTTCAATGACTTACTGTATTTGACATTGGACAATTTTCCAAAGAAATGTGATAGAGTGCGAAAATAAGAAAGAACTACTCTACCACCAGTTGTCACATCACCTAATTGCTCCCTAAACTCATTGTACACCAGGGATCCTTTGAAGTAAGGAAATAGATGTGACCAATAGAGATAGAAAAATAAGAAAATTTCAGATTTGAAAGGAACCTGAGCGACCATGTAGCTCAACCTCCCTTTTTTCATCGCTAATCCAAATAGGTCAAATAGCTTGTTACTATCACACAAGTAGTTGATGGCAAAGCCAGGCCTAAACTTGGATACTAACTTTGAAACTATCTTACAACATAGTAAATACTATAGCAGTGTGGGGTAGTACAGTTACAAAGCTGTCCAGAAGATGCAGATGTGGGGGCTGAAATTATCACACAACCCAAGTATTCGTTGATTTTAATGTACTTTATGCAGGTTTAGAGACAAAAACATGTGGCTTGGTGTCAGAAGTGGAAAGAAAACTGCAGTGTGGTAGAATGTGTACTCGATTTGGGGTTAGAATAGCTCTTCTAAGTCCCAGTACTACCACCAACTACATATGTGACCTATGGCATAACCCTTAAATATCCTTGCCCCTCTGTTTCCTTTTCTGTTAAAATAGGAATGATAATGCATGTTCTGCCCACCATTTAGGAAGGTTGAAAGAATAAAAATAGAGATTTGAAAATGCTGTGTTATACTGTACAGAGCTTGAGGTACAGAAGCAGTATACGTCAGTAAATATTATGGCACTGCTCTGTGCCAAGCATTATGCAAGGCCCTGGGCATACAGTACCAAACAAAATAGACATGATCATACTTTAAATTTTTTTATTCTAGTAAAATGATTACTGTGTTGCATTATATAATTTACCAGGAGCTTTCTTATTCATTGTTCTGCTTAAGCTTTGCAACAGTACTAGGTAGTCAGGAGATAGACCAAGTAATGATAATAACAAAACAGCAACAACATCAACAGCAGCAGCAACAACTCAAATTCCTATTCTTTGAATGTAAAAGAAGAATTTCAGATTGTTTAAATTCAGCGATGTGGTGGAGTGGAAAGAAACCCAAGACGCGGGGTAGGGAGAACTCTGATACCAGAAGCAAAGGAAGCATCTGAGCATTCCTTTCTGTGTGGTTATGAACATCTTAGAGTCACATGATTGTAATGAGCTTCTGTCAGTGGATGCAAGGTAGATGTTTTTATCCTGATATTATAAATTAAGAAACTAAAGATCATTATCACCATGTGGCCTTCCCTGGATGGTATACGTAATGAGCAAAGAAGCAAGCATTGATTCCAGGATTCCCTGGCTCTAAAGCCTAGGTTATCTCTATTGTATCAGGCTCATCCCACTACATCTGGATATGGACTACATCCAGAACATGGAACAAAACAAAACAAAAAAACCTCAAACCAACCAACCTCTCCCGTTAAGTAGGATTTCACCAACTAGTCATTTTCTGATTCTGCTGTGTCTATAGATGGTTCCAAAATCCTACCTAACTCATCAAGCTTAAACCAAAGTTTACTCATCCTTCTTTGTCTTCCTATGTGGAATAAGTTGCCAATTCCTATCTGTTTCACTTTCACAGTGTTTTTAGTCCTGATGCTTTTGTGTAATTTTGATCCGGCTAATTCTTTTAGTAATTGTCGGTTACAGCTGCAAATTGGCATCCCTGGATTGGATCCCTTACCTGCTTAATCCACCTGTCTTAATTTACATCCCCCCACTTACAGACCCTGGGACAACACTTCAAGTGCTGGTAGTTTATTTGCAACATGATGCCCAGACAT
>NW_012148653.1:2649204-2650263 GCF_000956105.1 Propithecus coquereli | reverse complement strand
AAAATTGAATTTCTCATGCAACTGTCCATTTAAAGACTCAAAGGTGGTTCATTGTTTTTGAGGACTATTCTTTATAACGTGTGTGAAAAGACTTTTATTCTCAGCAGGATGTCTTCTTCTCTACTCAGCAACAAAAAGCATACATTTGAAACAATCATATTCCCTTTTGTCAGCTTGAGTCAGCTGAAATCTTTGGCATTATCAACCTCTGCCAACAACCTGAGGTAGCAATTGCACAATGGATAACTGAGATATAGTTTATTCCAAGTTAATGATTTTCCAAAGCCTTCAGGGTGATTATATGTATTCTGATAGGTAAAGAACCAATTTTCTCATGAAAATAACAGGCTGTAGTTCAAGGTACCCAGATAATTCCAGCTTCTTTTTTGTATAATCCCTTAATTTCAGATGCTTATGCATTTTTCATTCCTATCAATATCAGCAGTCCAAAATCTTGCCCTGCTTGATAATCATTTGTCTCTGTAATTTCTTTAGCACTGCTTTACTTAGGAACAGAACAAAGAATCTATTTAGACTAGAAGATAGCAAACTTTCTTTCATGGCTGCTTTATGATCAAAATATTTTGTAGCCTCCCCATGAAATAATTATGATACTTGTAGTAACTATTGGGTAAGTCCATAATGACAAAAATCTATTTTTAATTCAATAATGCTAAGTACAAATTGTGCTTCATTAGTATGTCAGCTACATATGTTTAAAAAATACTCATATATTATTATCTAGTCTGCATTTGGACTTGCATAATCTTTTCAATTAGAATGCCCTCTCAAAGATCCCTGTCTTGAAACATGAGAACCAGTATTTTGGAACAATCGATATCAGGGGGGTGACATAAGTTGTTCAATGACTTACTGTATTTGACATTGGACAATTTTCCAAAGAAATGTGATAGAGTGTGAAAATAAGAAAGAACTACTTTACCACCAGTTGTCACATCACCTCATTGCTCCCTAAACTCATTGTACACCAGGGATCCTTTGAAGTAAGGAAATAGATGTGACCAATAGAGATAGAAAAATAAGAAAATTTCAGATTTG
>NW_012148653.1:2645489-2647809 GCF_000956105.1 Propithecus coquereli | reverse complement strand
AACCAACCTCTCCCGTTAAGTAGGATTTCACCAACTAGTCATTTTCTGATTCTGCTGTGTCTATAGATGGTTCCAAAATCCTACCTAACTCATCAAGCTTAAACCAAAGTTTACTCATCCTTCTTTGTCTTCCTATGTGGAATAAGTTGCCAATTCCTATCTGTTTCACTTTCACAGTGTTTTTAGTCCTGATGCTTTTGTGTAATTTTGATCCGGCTAATTCTTTTAGTAATTGTCGGTTACAGCTGCAAATTGGCATCCCTGGATTGGATCCCTTACCTGCTTAATCCACCTGTCTTAATTTACATCCCCCCACTTACAGACCCTGGGACAAGACTTCAAGTGCTGGTAGTTTATTTGCAACATGATGCCCAGACATACCAGTCTGGAAACGGTGAAGTGAGACAGGAAAAGGAAGTCAACCAAAAAAGGATGTGTTACCAAGCAAGTTACCACTGTAGACAGCTGCAGCTTAATCCTAACAGGGAACCCTATGAACCAGTATACAGCATCCACCTCGGAGTTATTCAGTCTAAGGATCAAGGGAACTTCATTTATACATCAGTTTCCATCAGTCATTAGCTTAGGGCTACTCCCCAGTGGTTTTCCGTCTTCAAACTTTCTGCTTACATTGCAAGCGGGAAGAAAATGCTGTGAGAGCCAGGGACAGCCAGCAGATCAAAGGACTCAGGTATGAAATTTGGAAGTGTGGCAAGAGTGCGTAGAAAAGACACTGACCAGGGAAATGTGTCTGGGATACTGACGTTGCTCTCCAAAATTAATCTTCTTAGTGTACATCTTCACTGGAGAAAGCTACTCCAGCCATTAGGCTACTTACACTATGCCTCGTGACTGACTTCCATCCATCAGGCCTTTCTCATATTTTTCCCTTTTCTCGATTATTAATTTTGTCTTTGTTCTACTCTGAATCTAGTACAGTCAGATGTTTCCATTTTTCAAGATCTATGTTGTAGGCATTTGTGATTATATACTATCTTACTTTACATTATAATTTCATATTGTGCACTGGCACAATGTCTTGTGTATAATAGAGGCCTAATGAATTTGTGAACTCATTGTCTGAACACATAACAACTTGTGAACTCTTCATTGTTCAAAGAAAACAGAAAAATTCTATATGTGTAACTCTTTGAAATTATTTCATATAAAGTAGATTTGTTTCTAACAATCCTTAGTAGGTAGTGAATAATAGCAATCAATATGTTCAATTACAATATTTGGTACTTCCAAATAGCTTTCCATGATAAGGATTAGAAAACTGATACTTCTTAAAGTAAAATCCTCTTTGGTTGGTTTGTTTCTTATTAGTGCTATGAGAAATTACGACAGACTTATTGGCTTGAAGACCCCATTTGTTATCTTACAGTTTTGGACATAAGAATTCCAAAGTGGGTCTCACTGGGCTAAAATCAAGGTATCAACATGGCTACATTCTTTTCTGGAGCCTCTAGGGGAGAACCTGTTCTTTTGCCTTCTCTGACTTCTAGAAGCTGCCTGTATTCCTTGGCTCTTGGCACTCTTCCAACTTCAAAACCAGCAATGCCCAGTTGAATCTCACATAGCATTCCTTTGACATTGACTCTTCTCCCTCACCCTTGCGATTACTTTGGGCACACCTGGGTAACCCAGGCTTATCTATCATAAAGTCAGCTAATTAGCAATCCTAATTCCATCTACTACCTCAATTCCCCTTTTCCATGTAAGGTGACATATTTACAGGTTCAGGAGATTAGAACGTGGACATCTTTCGGAGGCCATTATTCTGCCTATTATAATTGAGATGTCTCATTTTTCTCTGCTAACTCAATAAAATAATCCCATTGGTTTAACTTTGCCTGGCAAAATATTTAAGATGTAGTACAAATGTCCTTGATGCTAGAGACTGAATTATAGTTTTAACAAATGGAGTCTTCTGTCTCATAAAATAGTATGTATATTTCACTTTGAAAGTGAAAAGTTAATTTAGAAAATTGAAACTTCTGTCTGCACACAAAATAGTTTTGCTACCTGAGATTGAGCTATTAGCCTCCTTTTAGCATGTCCAAAATAAACTTGTCATTTGTGTCATTATCATAGCTGATTATAAAGTAAATTACTTACATTGACCACGTTGAGCAAATTAAGCAATTTAGCTTATGGAACTCTTTGTCATAGAGTGTGGATATTACATTTGTACTTGATTCCAATAGTGGTTAAGGGACATTAGAAGGATATGCAGCTCATCATTCAACTGAGTCTTTACAAAATAATTCAATCTCTGTTCCAGAAATTGAATCATAATATAAACATTTAAACTGAA
>NW_012148653.1:2631926-2643549 GCF_000956105.1 Propithecus coquereli | reverse complement strand
TTTATTACTTTATTTATTGCATCTATTCCCCTCAACAATATTTCAAGGTATTTACAACTAATACATTTTGACAGTGAGGAATCTAAGCTAAGAGAAGATAAGCAAATATTCTAAGGGCTCCCAGCTAGCGTTTGACGAAGGCAAAATTCTAACCCTGGTCTCCAAAGATGGATTTCATTCCCTTTTATGTTGCTACACTCCTTGTAATTTTCCATGAACCTGGCATAGTGTCTCCTGTCAAATTGAAGCATACTTCGAACTGGAGATACTTCAGTAAATGAGATAGAAAGTAGAAGACGGTGATTGGGACACTACTGAGCTGTCTGTCTTCTTAGAACCAAAGACTTAAACTCAGAAACCTACCATAAACCACAATTGGTATTAGATTCATGTAGAAGGAAATAAAACATAAAACAGCATCCTGCATCCTTCTCCTTTGAGAGTAGTCTCATAGTATTCTATGTAGCAGTCGCCATAGCTCTCTGAAAAGAGTTAACTTTTAATCACCCCTTCCCACCACTCCCCATACTATAGAATAAGAATCACATTAGGCAGATATAAGAATCATCCAGGCTTAAATGCCTCATTTCTGAGTAGCCAATATCTCTGAATCAAATCCATAGTCACAGACTCTGGGAACATGTTCAGTTATAAGTCATCATACTCAGGGAAGTCTAAAGATAAGATATCCAGATCAGGTATTTATAGTCCATTTATAGTTTCTTCTAGTCTGCATTCAATTTACCAGTCAGGACTCATTGTTGCCATAATCAGTATGACATTGTAGCATGTTTGACGTATCACATTTATCTATTTCCAGGGGATCGGAAGTAGAAAGTTATCCAAAGATTTAATTCTAACCCAGAAGGTGAAAGGGCTTTGATAACACTTTACCCAAAATACTTATAGAATGGGGGTTCTTGACAAGTAAATTTGAGGATTTAGTTTTGTTGCTAAGGATGGCAGGATTTAGGTATGACCTCCAAATTTGGTGGCTAAGATGGGGTGGAGAAAAAAAGATCCTTGGTGTTGAAGAGAAGAAAGAACTGAGAGGCCAGGTTGTTAGACACAGCACCTTTGTATACATTGAAATAAGCAAAATGTGGACATGTGGGCAGGTGAATGGGACAGTGATCCAGGCTCTAGAACTTTTATTAAATGAGGAGAAATGACAGAGAGATCTACAGATGACTATAGCTTTGAGGAAGATGGGTGATAGTGTCTGATGGCATATACTTCAAATGAGCTGGGTTTATTGGAGGAAGAAGAGAACAATTGATTTGGAAGAAGCAATCAGGAACAGGAAAACACCTACTCTATCTCTGGGCCTTAATTTTGTTCTCATAATTCATTGAAGTGTTCTGAAATAGTCAAACAAAGATATTCAATAGTAGGAAGGAAAAAACATGAATTTATAGACTTTGTTGTGTTTATATGTTTGTGCCCAATATCATTTTTCCCAATCAGTTGTATGTAACTAGGATTTTTAATAAATGATACAAGGACAAGCACACTGCAGATATATACCCTAAATATCTCAGTGTTATTACAGGGAATAATATGGTCTAGCTTTGTCAGTAGGTTATTATAGGGGGATCTTTTTTAATAGCATAGCAGAAATGGATCTGAATTCTGAATATTTCACTTATTAGCTGTATGATTTTGGATAAATTTATTTATTTCACGAAGCCTCAGATTTATTTTCCAAGAAATTAGTCTACCAGTATTACCTACCTCATAGGATTATGGTTAAGACTAAGTGATACAATACATATGAAATGTTTAGCACAGTGCCTGTTGTAGTAAATGCTTAATAAAGCTATTATTATCATTGTAATTATATTAAATCGTAATTACAATTTTTAGTTTCCCTATTATATGAATGGTTTAAAGAAAGTCAAATGGGTAATGTGTTCAGTTATTTTTTGAAATAAAACATATGCAATATTTTAATGACCAGAATCTCATGTGGTAGAAGAATAAATAAGAGACTAAAAGCATAAGATCATTTGTGCCCCTGACTTTAATTTCTTACCTCGACCCAGAATCCTTTGGTTATTTAGTATGACCTTGAGGGAATCATTCCTTATTTCATTAACAGCGCTACATTTTTGAAAGTACTTCTGCCCCTTTACACCACTCTCACCCTAAAGCTTCCGTCCCCAATCCCCAGGCCGCTGGTCCAGTACCCATCCTTGGCCTGTTAGGAACTGGGACATACAGCCAGAGGTGAATGGCAGGCAAGCAAGCCGAAGCTTCATCTGTATTTACAGCCACTCCCCATCTCTCGCGTCGCTGCCTGAGCTCGGCCTCCTGTCAGATCAGGGGCTGCATTAGATTCTGCATTACGGGGAGTTTTATGATTATTTCATTATATATCACAATGTAATAATAATAGAAATAAAGTGCACAATAAATGTAATGTGTTTGAATCATCCTGAAACCTCCCCCCCCCACTGCCCCATCTGTGGAAAAATTGCCTTCCATGAAATTGGTCCCTGGTGCCAAAAAGGTTGGGGAACGCAGCCCTAAAGGACACTAGGGTATAACTGCTATAAACATTGTACTTTGTGTAATTATAGGAAAACACAGGAAAGAATATCTTGCATTCTAAATCCAATTTTAAATCACTGGCACTAGTTCTGATTGCCTAATAAATACAATAGGGACACCTCATATATTTGTTAGCCAGTATTGATCTTCATTTAGAAAATATGCACTTTCAATTTGGTGGTGATATTTAGCAATATTGCAATCTGTCATGTCAATGTTTATAGAAAAAAATCCTCCAAATGATGCTTAAAGGAGCCTCATCACACTTGGCACACATCGTTTAAAAATCTGTGTTCTTCTATTGCTCTTTCATCTCAAAGATGCCTATACCAAAGAACGAGTACCATCTTCTTTCCATCTTTGGAGTCTTGAATAAACTGCTTAATCTCTCACTTCATTTCTTCATCTGTAACAGAAGATAAAAATGTCTACTTTACAGATTTATCCTCAGAATTTTAACTAAATAATGCATGTTGAAATGTTTATACAGTGCCTTCTACAGAAAAGGACTATTTTAGGAAATAGTCCTTCCTAAAAGTTTGTCTGTTTTAGTTAATTAATCACTAACATGGTAATTGAAGTTATTATAACCAGTTATGTAGCATTATTTCAGTGATGTTGACATTGCTAGTTTTCACTGGATAAACTGATATGTAGCATGTCATAATTCAATTTATGTGAAATCTCTTTATTTAAACTATCCTTTACCAGTATTCAATCTAGAGCTTATAGCACAGTGTACATAATTTTTGGCAGATTGTGGCTAAGTGTAGCATATACAAAATGTATCATTTAACAGACCAAAGGTAAATGTACTCATAATTTAATATGCTAAGGGTCATACAGTCCAGAACTGTTTGCGAATTTCTGAAGTGACATACATTTTCTGAAAGAAAACTGCCATTTTGTGATAGATAGCAGATCAGCTGGGTAGACAGGCATACTTATAAGATTTACATGGCATAGTTCATCAGTGAGACCT
The DNA here is from genome assembly GCF_000956105.1 of Propithecus coquereli. Lineage (NCBI taxonomy): Eukaryota > Metazoa > Chordata > Mammalia > Primates > Indriidae > Propithecus > Propithecus coquereli. The sequence continues at coordinate 2,640,014 of NW_012148653.1, read as the reverse complement.
TGCATAAATCTACTCTAGCAATAATTTCCAGATTCCATCTTTAAGTACATCACCATTCTTTTCTCCTTAAATAAGTCATTCTTAAGGAAATTATCCCAATATTGCTCTTGGGACTGAATGTTCTTATATGGTACAGCATCATATTTACTGAAAGATTGCTTATTAATTTGTTACATGTGAACTATGTGGAGTATATTTTCTACTTTGGTCTTTGGATAGAGTGGTTTTATTATTTTAGTTTTTCTTTATATGTTCATAGCAAAACAGAAGCAAAAGTAACTCTATTATGATATGAGTGCTGCACCTCATCTTTCTTAATGAATATCATATTTTCATAAAATTTGTTCATGAGATGTGGCAGTTTTGTTCTGATTTAATGATAGATGGCTTTTATTTTTTATTTAGTTATACTTTCGTGTTTTAGTAAAGTATCTCCTTTAAAGTGTTGTGGATTTATTAATTTCACTAAACTGATAGCAATAATAATATTGATAATACCAATAATAGCTACGAGTTTCTTAATGTGTACTATTACCAAGCACTGAGTTATAATTTACATACCTGATCTCATATAATCATCAAAAAATCCCACAAGATAGATATTATCTCATTTTACAGATAAAAAATTGTAAGCCTAAGCAAGAATAACAGATTTCCATCATAAATCTTAAAATTAATATATTCATCTATGAAACAAATGTTTATGTAATGCCTACTAAGTACCAACAACTATGCCAAGAACCATGAATAAATCATTTAACAAGACAAACATAATTCCTTTCTTCAGAGAGCTTGTAGTCCAGGAGAAAATTTTACAGTTAAACAAGACATTGCAAAGAAGTACGATCAGTGTTTTGATAAGGCAAGTGGAAGGAGCTCTATGAGTATATGGCAGGGACACTCGGCCTGGGAGGAAAAAAAGGCAGAAAAGGCTGGCCTTCCATTGAAAAACTTAATCAAGTCAATAAAGGTGCTCAAGTGCAGCTATGGATTGAGGCAATAAATTGGTGGTGATGTGGGAGAGATGGTGCTATATAGAGAACTTTCTAAACCATAGTAAGAAATTTAACCTATATTCTAAATGAATACTTAATTATAGAAAGTCTGTATTCAAAATAGAAATCATAATCAAGGAAACAATCTTTTTTTTTATTTCAGCATATTATGGGGGTACAGATGTTTAGATTACATATGTTGCCCTTGCCCCCCCTCCCCCCTCAAGTCCGAGTTTCAAGTGTGTCCATCCCCCGGAGGGTGCACATCGCACTCTTTGTGTATGCATATACCCGTCCCCCCTCCCCCCTGCCCGACATCCAATAAATGTTATTCTTATATGTGCACTTACGTGTTGATCAGTTAAGCTTGTTTTTCCATTCTTGGGATACTTCACTTAGTAGAATGTGTTCCAGCTCTTTCCAGGAGAATACAAGAGGTGCTATATCACCATTGTTTCTTAAAGCTGAATAGTACTCCATGGTATACATATACCACATTTTATTAATCCACTCATGTATTGATGGACACTTGGGTTGTTTGCACATCTTTGCAATTGTGAATTGTGCTGCTGTAAACATTTGAGTGCAGATGTCTTTTTTATAGAGTGTCTTTTGTTCCTTTGGGTAGATGCCCAGTAATGGGATTGCTGGATCAAATGGTAGATCTACTTGTATCTCTTTAAGATATCTCCATATTGCTTTCCACAGAGGTTGCACTAGTTTGCAGTCCCACCAGCAGTGTATGAGTGTTCCTATCTCTCCGCATCCATGCCAACATTTATTGTTTTGGGACTTTTTGATAAAGGCCAGTCTCACTGGAGATAAGTGATATCTCATTGTGGTTTTGATTTGCATCGAGGAAACAATCTTAAATTGTCATATTCCAATTGCTTGATGGTTGTTGAAGCTAATGTATTGAATATATGTTTCCTATTGCTGGGTTAAAATCACTTAACCAACTGAACTTTTACAAACATCCCTAGGTTTACCTTTCATTTAATAAGTAAATGAAAATGTTAATGTTTTCTTTAATACTTTGCGATAACTTTCCCTTAAACTTGGAAACGTTTATTCAACTAAAGAAATCAAGCACTCTCACATCTGCATCACATAGTCTTTTTTCATGTTATAGTGGAGACAGTTGTAAAATTTCAGTTCAGTTTATAAACATCCACTTAAATTCCTATAGAAGACCATTTGCTTGGTGTGTCAGGCCATGGTCTCTAGATATTTTTGGTCATGTAATCACACCAGTTAAATTTTTTTAACAAATAATAGTTGTATATTTGTCTATTAACAAAATATCTATATATAACTATATTAACATATAATAGACATTAAAAACATAAATAAAATAGAAAATTAAAACAATAGGATAGAGAAAAATAAAAAAGAAGTAAATTTTCTTTTCATGGCCCAGTCAAGCAAATCTTAAATATTACTCAGGGAGTGGGAGCTTATTTTGCATACCATTACACTGGGGAAGACAAAGATGAAAAATCTGTAATGTCTACCTTCAAGGTAATACACAAGTTCGCAAAAGCAAAATTCTATGCTCTGTGGTATTGTAAGTTGGAGCAGTTGTGGTTCAAAGTCAGGGAGATATTTTCAGGACAAATTTAGTTGTACATTGGGGTCAAAGATAAGGGTTAATGGGCAACAAAGGCTGGAAAGAGCATGGCAGGCTTTAAAGCAATGCTTCTCCAAATTTAATGTGTTTTTGATTCAACTAGAGATACAGGCTGGGGCTGGGAGTCTGAATTTCTAACAAGCTCCTAGGTACTGCTGGTATTGCTGGTGTACAGACCACGCTTCGAGTGACAAGGCTTTAAAAGACTTTCACATCTAAAGTGAGGAGTTTGTAGTTGTCTGGTAGGCAGTAGATATTAATAGTTTTGAAAGGTGTTTTAACTGGGGGCAACATGATCACCTCTAGGCAAATTAATTCAGCAGTAATTTATAGATTGGAGGCCAAGACTAGAGGCAGAGGCACTTATAGTGGCACAGGTGAGAGGTAATAAGGCCTCTAAACTAGGACACTGGCAGTAGACACACGAAGGATAAGATAGAATTATGGGACATGATCGAGGCAGAATCAATCTGAGAAGGGAGATAAACTAACATAGGTAATAACACAGGGTGTCCCAAAAGTCACCATAAATAGGGAAAATGGGAAATTGTAGCTAAATGTACCTTTATTTACAAAATATTCATTACAAATTTTACAAAATTTTTCCTATGTATGGAGACTTTTGAGACACCCTGTATATAAAACAAATTCCACTGAGGGATAGAGAAACTAATGAGAAATCTGACCTTTTCTGTTTATCCAATAATTTGTAAATTTGAATTTTCATAAATTTGAATACATATGCGTAAGTGACATATACCACTAACTACGAGAAAATTTCTGCCAGAGAAAAATCACAAAACAAAACTTCTTTGAATGTATTTGTCTTCTTCCCTAATCCTTATTTCCAGAAGGAAACACATGTCCTGGATGTATATGTTCATATAGGTCCAATAAATCTCAATGATTGTAAATAGAGTTTTATCCATATTGAGCAAATGTTTCCTGTTCATCTGCCTCTAGGTGAAAAACATTAATGACCCCATAAAAATCTCTGAAATGGTTGAAACATAAAAAGGGTGGAGATGGCAGGGAGAAATGTATTTTCATTATGGGCTCTGAATTTTCCATGGCTGTTTTCTGCTATTTGGCTACTTCTTCCTTTGTGACCTGACTTTATATTGCACACTTTATATTGCACACACTATTGATCATAGAGATCATTACGTTCATTTTACTTCTATGTGTCTATGTCTGGCTTCCCCTACTGTAAGATAAATTCCTTAAGAGCCAAGACTGTGTCCTATTCATTTTGTATTCCCCGATCCCAGTACAGATACTAAATAACTGACTTTTGAATGAATGATTGATCCCAGAACCTAGCACAAATGTGAGCATAGAAAAAAATTCCCCATGAAATGAATGAATTAATGAATAAGTGTATGAGTGAAAGAATGAATGTTGACTTAGCCCTTAGTTGGCCATTTCCAGATTCCATTTTATTAATTGCTAGATAAGTACCAATCTTATTCAACCCAAAGTAAGCAATCAATATTTCACTCATCCATGCCTACATACTATGAGCAACCTTCATATTATATAGTGACTTTGAAATAAAAATTTAAGTCTAAATTTTATTTATTATGGGCCAATAATTTATGTGCTTTGCATTGCGTTTTAGTTTAAAGATAAGTCAGATTTCTTAACATCAAATCAATTCACTGTTTTTTACTCACATAGACATTTTCATCATCCTTTTAATCCTCCAATTTTTTCTTTAAAAAAATGATTTCATTACACTTTATCATTTGTGTGTGTGTGTGTGTGTATGTTAGGTCAAACACTAACCTCTTCTGTGGGCATTTTGTTACCATCCTCGATAGTGTAATGTGGGAATCTCTATCCGTGAGCATAAACATGGTTAAGCAAAGGACTATAGCCATCAGTTCTTTTGGTACCATGCATGTACAGCCTCTAACTTGTGCTTGTAAGTTGTGGTTAGGCCTTCAGAATATAGATTTTTAAACTAACAGCCAACTCAGTCTTCTGAGATAGTAAAATAAAAACTCATATTGGTTTTTGCAAAGGACATGTAGCTGGTTATTGACAAATGTGGAGTGAAAATGGAAATCCCCCAAATCCCTAGCACGGTGATTTATCTTATGCTGCGCTACATCACCAGAAGATTTTATAGTTTCCCTTTGGCCATCAGAGAAGCTATGTTTAATGTCAAGCCTGAGTAATAGTTAATATTCATCGTATCTTTTGGGAACCTAGATATGATAAAACCAAAAGAGCATTTTGAAGAAGCATTTCCTGTACACTACTATATACACCTAAATTTGCACTGGAATTGTGTAATAACCTACTAGTTTATTCATGTTATAAAAGACTTACTGAATTTCTAGATTTTTTTTCTAAGCTTTGTCTATAAGGGTAATATTTAGTCATGCAATACGTTAGCCCAAAACTTTATCATCACACATTGCCTATATGTACAAATAACTTTGAATATGCGTGTGTATTTTCAAGTTTAGTTCAGCATGAGACATCAACTCTTTGGAGCATTTTGGTCTAAATACAAATTCTAAAACTTGGTTTAGGATTTGTGCTATCATGTGATTTTATGCTGCCAGGCAGTCATTGGTACATAGAATATGGCATTTCACAGGAAAATGAAGAATAAGGGCAATGCACATGGTTCTTTTAATACCTTTATTCTTGTCAATTACAGAGTGAATCAGACAACCATTCACACAACCCATTTTTATCCCATTTTCAAAAGAAGCTATCATGCAGTATGCCACTGACTTCAGTTCTACCTGCTTACTATCATTAAAGTAATCTTAATGGCTTGAAGAATACAGAGCCTCTGAAATCTCCCTTGTATCTCTACTTCTCTCCATTTCCACTACCATCAATTTGCCTGAAGCGACGATCATCTGAACAATTGCAACTGCATCCACTCATGTCCCTGTTCAGTCCATTGTTTACTCAGCATACAGGCCTATTTTTAAAATTTAAAATTTTTATTTTTAAAAATGCACATCTGATCAAGTCACTTTCTCTGACTTAAAACTGTTTGGTAACTTCACATTGTTCTTAAGTACTTCCCATTGCTCCTAAATTTTTAATATGGCCAACATACTGTTTGGTTTGTTCTCTTCCTTCTATCTTCACCCCATTTCTCTTGCCTCTCCATCTTGCTCTCTCAGTTTCTACTCTCCGTGAAAGCACGTGCCTTTGCTCTGTTATCTATCCCAGGGCCTTTCCACATGCAGTTTAACCTGTATTATTCTCTGCCAATTGATCTGTATTACTTCAACCAATTATCTCCTTTTCATGCATAAATTTTCAGATTCAATGTCATTTCCTTGGGAAAGCTTTTACTCACTCCAATGACTAGGTTAAAACTCCATTACACACCTTCCAACACTGTGCAGTCCTGCTTCATAGCAATAGTCATAGAGATATTTAAATGATTATATAATTTATTGATTCTTATTGAATTTTTTAGTTTTATGCTAAATAAGACCACATATATTTTGTTCACCATTGTACCATAAGAACTTGGCATATCATTTTGAACACAGTAAATTCTTACTGGATCAATTTCTTATTAGACTTGAGGAACTCGAGGTTGATAAATACATTATAGGAGAGTAGTTTTCAAAGTGGCATTTTAAATTTTTAAGGAAACCCAAACAGAATTTATTAGTAAGAAAATATTGAAATCTCTCTTCATTTTATCATTTTAAAATTGTTGGTGTCTATTTTATATTTTATGTATTGATAGAGTATTATAGGTATATAATTTATATAGTGATAAATGTAGAGAGGATGTGTACTAATTGTTTGTTCCTTCCTTCCTTCCTTCCTTCCTTTCTCCCTTCCTTCCTCTTTCTTCTTTGTTTTTTTAACCTAATAATGTTGCTTGATTAAAAAAAAATCTGGAGACTGCTGCTTTGCTTTTTACTTAATATATATCTTCCCTCCCTATAATAAGCAGAGACTGGCATGTCTTTTAAATTGCAGGTTTTGGCCTTAATTTCTACCATATGATTCAAAAATTGCTCTGCCATAGTTTGTTAAAAAATACGCTGTTATTTTACTTCCCAAATATAGGGTAGTGAACAAAACAATAAAAGTTTCATATTAAAGACAATAAAGCTGATAGTATTGTGAAATCATGTTACTCATTTTGCTGTTTTCTTTCCTAATTGTTAAGTACGTACGCTATCAACCATAAATAATTAACACACAGTGAATAAAATTCATTTAAAATTAAGTGTGCCCCCACACCTACATTATCAAGAGTAGAGTAAAATGAAATAGACCAGTAAATTAGCCTACTGGCAAACACCCAAATGAATTATTAGATGAAATGGCACAAATTTATCTAAATATCATACTTTCCTTTAATCTTTGTAATTGAAGTATGTACCAAGGCAGGGGGGCAGGGTGGTCTACATTCAATGTATTGTTAAATGGAAGCACTGTACTAAGAAGTGGTTAACATCATGTTAATTCTTGGCTGCTTTTCTCTTCCTATTTTATTTTGGCTACTTTCTTTCTTTCTTTATTATTAAAGGTTTTTTAAAGTTTTTAAATTTATAATTGACTCATAATAATTACACATATTGAGCTCCAATGTGATGTTTCAATACATGTATACATAGCATAAGGATCAAATTGAGATAGTTTCCATGTTCATCAATTTAAACATATATCATTTCTTTGTGGTGACAACATTCAAAATCTTTTCTTAGCTATCTAGAAAAATATACACTATATTGTTATTTGCTATAGTCATCCCACTTTGTAATAAAATAAAAACTTATTCTTCCTGTCTAAGCTTGTACACATTGACTAACCACTCCCAGTTTCCCCCACCCCCACCTTCCCAGCCTCTGGTAATCGGTATATCCTACTCTCTATTTCTATGAAATCAACTTCTTTAGATTTCACATATGAGTGAGATCAGGTAGTATGTGCTTTCTGTCCCTGGCTTATTTCACTTAACATAATGTCTTACAAGTTCATCCATGTTGCCAAAAATGACAGGATTTCATTCTGTTTTATGGCTGATTGATTGATACTCAATTTTGTGTGTGTATGTATATACACACTCACACACACACACATATATATACATACACACTCACACACACACACACACACATACACATATATATACATACACACACATTTTCTTTATTCATTCATCTGCGAATAGGTGTTTAGGTTGATTCCATATCTTGGCTATCATAAATAGTGCTACAATAAACATGGGTACACAGATGTCTCTTAGACATACTGATTATTTTATTTCCTTTGGATATAGATATACTCAGTAATGGAATTGCTGGATAATATGGTTGTTCTATTTTTAAATTTTTGAGGAACCTCTATACTGTTTTCTGTAACTGCAGTACTAATTTGCATTTCTACCAACAGTGTATAAGCTGGATTCTGTAGTCATTGCCTTGTCCTACAGAAATTGCCTCACTATAGAAGTTATTT
>NW_012148653.1:2617318-2619901 GCF_000956105.1 Propithecus coquereli | reverse complement strand
TTCTAAAACTTTAGCCTATATCAGAATTACCTGGGGAGTTGGTTATATACAACTTGTTGGACCTTAGCCCTGGAGTTTCTGATTCAGTAGGTCTGTCTGGTTCCAGAGTACAATCTCAAAATTGCCTCATATAAAGCTTTTATTTACTCTAGCTTAGTGGTTCTAAAACTTTAGCCTGTATCAGAATTACCTGGGGAGTTGGTTATATACAACTTGTTGGACCTTAGCCCTGGAGTTTCTGATTCAGTAGGTCTGGTATGGAGTCTGTTAACTTGCTTTTCTAACAAGTTCCTAGGTGATATTGATGCTGCTTGCCCAGGAACTACACTTTGAGAACCACTGTCATAGTCTACCATAAGCAAATTTGAAACTTTAAGATAAAGCACCTTTAAAGGAATTTCTCATTTATGTTATAAATACATTTATTATGAATGCTTATCTTTAAAAATTTTATAATGAAAAATCTTGAACCTTTATGGGGATAATAGAAATGAAAACCTTTATTTCATTTGAATTTTTTCCTTTGGCAACTGAAAGGATTCATGCTTAAGTCTGATGGTTATTTCTGGGCTCACAAAAACAATATAATTCTGTTTGTGGTGAATAGCCTTTCTGTATGATGAATGGGTGTTAGTTTGAAAATGTACACACTTCTGCTGTATTGTGTCCCCCATCACCACCAAAATCATCAAATGCTTTTGGCCAATGTTTGCCTGCAAATTTCTGTCATTGACAAGCAGAGGTAGGCTGAACAGTGATTAAAAATGAGGTTGAGGAAAACTGAAAGCGTTTGATTTCAGGATTCTAAAATGACCCAACGTTTTGTTCTGAGGATTTGGATATAATGGTATTGATGGTTCATCAGTCTTCTCAGTATCCTTACTTTCTTTACAAATAAATTGAAGACTGGCTCCAAAGCAACTGGGCCTCTGTCAAGTAGTATACATCTCCCCTTGCCTGAAAAGAGAGATGACTATACAGTCAACCGAGCTGAATTCTGCTTCAGTGGAGAAGAAAAAAGGGGAAAAGCAGTTCTGCCCATTGGAGAACGTACCATGACGCATTGCTAATAACGATAGAGCTGGGGGTGCCGGTTCCCTTTTTCTCAGGAAAAAAAAAACAGACTTATTTTGCTTTAAATCACTTGTTTTACTGACTCATTTTGAAGACTTATTGAATTGTCTGATCATTTCATTACATTCACAATTACAATAAATACCCTTAATGAACTATTTTTCTCACTGCAGTTATACTGAACTTCTCCCAAACATTCTACTGCTGTCTCCAGTTTTATTTTATACAAAATTTTCACAAAATGTTTCTGTTCTTTTCTAGGGCAGAGTGGTTACTTTCATCTGAAATATATTTGCTTGTCTTATAATAGTCACTGTCTATACATATATACATTTGCATAAAATGTGACATTTAAAATGAAAGTATTGTTTAATAAAAGCATAACATTGTTTAACTGAGTTAATATTGTTTTAAAAAAACCCTTTTCCAACCAGTTCATGTTTTCCATTTTGTGTGTTCTAGGGTAGTTAGTGTAGTAGTCAGAATAATGCCCCCCAAAAGATTTTTATGTCTTTAGAACCTAAGCTATGTTATTTTATATGTCAAAAAGGACTCTGCAGATGTAATTAAGGTAAAGTTCTTGAGATGGGGAGATTATCCTGGATTATCTGGGCAGGGCCAATGCAATCACAATGGTCTTTATAAAAGCGAGGCAGGAGGGTCTGAGTCAGAGAAGGAACTCTGAGTAAAGGTTTGGTAATCAACGTTATTACTGAATACATGCTGAGTTTGAAGAGACTCTGCTGCGATTTTTAATTTATTTTTCTTTTTGACAACCCCAAAACATAGATGAAATTCTCTTATTGGCTTTGAGTAATGGGCCCTTATTAGACTCCATTAGAGGAGAATGATTTTTTTGCCTCATTGCTAACTAGAACAATGATTCTTAAATTTTATCTTGCACCGGCATTACCCAGAGGGCTTGCTAAAAGACAAAAGTTTCCGATTCAGAAAATTAAGTAGGGTACATACATTTGCGTTTCTAGCAGATTTCCAGGTGAGGCTACTGCTGCTAGTCTGAGGACTATAGTTTGAGAACCAGCAGACTGAGTAATCCAGTCATGATCACTAGGGGGCTAGAGTAGGATTTCATCATCTTTGAAGGTAATGAAAAAAATATCTTCTTTAGGCTTATTGATCAGGTTAGCAACAAATCGATCTCTCTCTGTCTCTCAATTTCAGTAATCCTAGTATTTAAGGCCCTTTGTTGACAGTCTCATTCCATAATCTGTATTACAGTGAATGACACATATAAGGATGGTTGTAAATACGATGAGAACTTCTGTTTTTATAAAAAGGAAATAAATTGAGCAGCAAAGGGCAATATTTTATATGTAGCACCTCGAAAATGTGCAGATATATCTAAGGTTTATTTTTAAATATTTTTAATCCTCTTTCATCCCTTTGAGATAGGTAAGATTCAAGCATTATTTATCCACCTTTTTCAAGAACAGACTAAATTATTTTCAGTTTTTTTGAAGGAGCAGTGGGACTTCCATTAGGCTGTTT
>NW_012148653.1:2612128-2613823 GCF_000956105.1 Propithecus coquereli | reverse complement strand
ACATTTTTTATTTTATTATTATTTTTTTTATTTTGGAATATTATGGGGGCACAAATATTTTGGTTACAAGTAATGCCTTTGCCTCGCCCAAGCTAGGGCTAGAGGCATGCCCTTCCTCCATACAATGTACTCCGTCTTCATTAATTGTAACACTTTTTAAATGATGAGTAATTTGTGATTTTAAAAATTAAATTTTTAGGTATCAAGACAATAAGAAAAGTTTTTTGTCAAGTGAGTCACTAAGTATAAGTTTACATTTATCATTCATACAATTACAGAATATTTAATGTACTGGAAACATTCCTTAGCACTTTCTTCTTAAATAAGCATGGTGGTAAATTTCTAGTGATGCCTATATTCTTATATTTAGATTTCTCACAGAGGAACTTAATGGCATGGGCTCCTAACTTGACTTTATCTCTAAATTGCTATGTGACTTTGGGGAAATTACTTACCCATGCTAAGCCTTCTTTTTTTTAATTCTAAAATGGGAATAATAGTATTGGTAATTTAAGGGGATTGTTGTGAATATCAAATGATAATGCTGGAAAAGCACTTAGCACAATACCTGGATCAAAGTAAATGCTCAATGAGGATTAGCTGTAAATATCATTACTAGTCCTAGATCCCTGTTGCTTTATTTGTTTGTAATATAATGCTCTTCACTTAGGAGGTGTTCTGTGAATGCTGCTGACTCCCTGCTACTGCAAGCCACAAACATAATTAAACTACAAACCTTGATATTGAGGTGATTTACAAAGTAACAGAGAGAGATATGACAAATGTACAACTAATTATAAGGACGTATATGATTAATTGCTTAAGAATGCCAAACCTGTGACAGGTATATGAAGAAAGGAGCAATGGCATCTTTAGCTGGGCTTGGGTATCATGGTGATGGTGGCAAAAAAGGCTCAATTTAAACACTTAAGAATGGATCTAATTTGACAAAGGAAATAAAGCGGTATTCTGGACAAAACAGCGAATGACTAAGAAGAAGGAGAATAGAAATGCTTAAATAGTTTTAGTTCTAGTTTAGTCACCCTACTATGAGTTTTAGAAGTTTTATTATCTTCATCTCTAAATAAAACTCACTGTTAACAGTCGTTTTCATAACAGTCTGTAATAAACTTTTAAAATTTATTTTCATGATGACATGGAAATTTCTCGTTTTCATTCACAAAAATTATGGCACATACAAAATATAATTATGCTACAAAAATGATTATTATACCAACTATTTAAACAACTAGGTACATGCAGCAGAGTTGAAAGCACATAACAAAAATTCTGGAATGAAAAATGATGTAATTGGCCTCATAAGCCTTCTTTGTGACCAACTTGGACAGGATGTCTGGCCAGTATGATTGGTTTTGCTGAAATGAAGTATTAGGTTGCCAGCAAACAGTTTGACACCATGAGTACAACCCTTTAGTCCAATCTGTGAGAAAAGCTAAGAACTACAACAGTAAAAATATTACGAAGTCAGTTTAGGTTGAGAAAACATGGATTAAAAAAAAAAAAAAAGATACCGTTTTGCAGCAGTGGCCTAACAGAAAGGGCAGAGAGAACATAAGGAAGAGGAGGAGGAAAGACAATTGCATTTGTCTTTGTTCCTATAGCTGTGGCATTAAGTCACCGTGGTTATGTTAAAAAGAAAATTCATCTACAATCTGTACTAAGATTTATTGTCAT
>NW_012148653.1:2608903-2612078 GCF_000956105.1 Propithecus coquereli | reverse complement strand
CTAATATGTGACCTGGAGGAGGTTAATTAACCTCTTTTACACTCAATTTTCTCATCTGTTTTGAAAAGTTTCATCCTAGGTTTCTTTTGAAGAATAAATGATATAATACTTATAAGACATTTAGCACACTGTGTATTCATAATAATTATTCATCACTATTCTCCACTATTTAATGCTATATTCTCATTGCTTGTATTTATAAAATAGCACTGTTATTTATCCACAGAACTCTGAATAAGTCTGATAATTTAACTTTGTCCCTCTTTCATTTTCTGACAAAAATGTTCCTTTTAAGTATCATAATGTAAAGCAGGTACAACTGAAAACAATTTACATTCATTTTCACAATTCATCTAGACTCATCACCATGTATAAAAAATGATCTCTAAGTTATTGCAATATTATAATTTATAATAAGAAATATCTATTTGGTATTAGTCACAATTTCCTAGCAAACAACTCCTAAAACCCTTGAAATCTCCAAAGTGGTGTCTTTTATGTGATAGTGAAATTACTGATGGCTGGAGCTCCTAGATAGCTTCAGGATGGGGGCTGGTTGCCAGTGGAACCAACCATGTGATTAGAGAGTTGAAACTTTCAGCCTTATCCTACCCCCATCCGTCCCCTGACCTCTGGGGAGAAGAAAGAAGCCAAAGGTTGAGTTGGTCACCAAAGGCCAATGATTTAATCAATCATGCCTATGTAATGAAGCCTTCATAAAAATTCACAGTTCTCATGGAAGCAGAGAAACTGAGTCTGGCACCCTGCTTTAAATCACATCCACTCCGGGCATTTCCCTTATGTAGCATCCAAAGAAGAAAGTTTTGTGTTGGTTGATTTGCAGACAGGAGTATAGCACTAGTGACTCTAATCCAAAAGTGACAGAGCTAAGGTGATGTGATTTTCTGAACTAGTGAAAAAGCCTTTGTAAAATTGCAAAGAAAACAAAGCAAAATCTTCCTTTGAATTGCACATAGAATTGCTAGAAAAATCAATTATATTAAACTTTGAAAAAAGATTTTACATGTTTATATTAAATGGAGTTAAATTTTAAATTCACATAATTATAGTTTTTTCTAGTTTATCTAAAAGCTTATCCCAAAGTCATGCAAATTGTGAGACAGTGCTTTGTCACTTGGGAACAGCTTGCATATTATAAAACTTTTAATATGTGTCTTGTGGTAGGCACAATAATGGCTCCCAAAAATGTTCACATCCTGATCCCCAGAACCTATAAATATGTTACCAAAACATGGCAAAAGCAACTTTGCAGATGTGGTTAAGTTAAGGATCTTGAGGTAGGGAGATTGTCCTGGGTTATCCAGGTAGGCTCAGTGTAATCACAGGCTCTTTATAAGAGGCACGCAGGAGAGTCCGAGTCAGAGAGGATATGACAGAAGCAGAGGTTGGAGTGATGCATGACCATAAGGCAAGGAATGTGGGCAGCCTCTAGAAGCTGAAAAAGTCAAAAAATCGATTCTTCCTTAGAGCTTTCAGAAGGAATACATTCCTGCCTCCCCATTTTAGACTTCTAGCTTCCAAAAATAAAAGATAATAAATTTGTAGTTTTAAGCCTCAAAGTTTGTGGTTACTTGTTACAGCAGCAATGGGAGACTAATACATGTCCCAACCACTGAATGCCAGTATTGTCTTCCAATGAATATGACAACAAAAAAGAAGTCAAATATTTCTAAAATTTCCCCTGTAGAAATATACTGCTCTGGTCTTTTCCCTCTTCTCCATCCCTGCTGATACTGCCTCAGTTCACCTTGATCATCTCCCATCTGGGTCTATCTAGAAATTCCTCATTCTTCACAGTTGCATACCTCCAATCCAGCCTCCCCATTTTTTTCTCTGAAACAGTCTCACTCTGTTGCCTGGGCTAGAGTACAGTGGCATCATCAAAGCTCACTGCAACCTCAAACTCCTGGGCTCAAGCGATCCTCGTGCCTCAGCCTCCTGAGTAGCTAGGACCACAGGCATGTGCCACCATGCTCAACTAATTTTCTAATTTTTTTGTTGAGATGAGGTCTTGCTATTGCCCAGGCTGGTCTTACACTCTGGGCCTCAAGCAATCGTCCCACTTCAGCCTCCCAAAATGCTAGGATTACAGGTGTGAGCCAGTGCACCCAGCCTACAGCTTCTCCATTGCCTAAGTATCCTCATGCCCTCCTAAATTGCTGTGGAATAAAATGCAAGCACATTGATTTGGCTAAGAAAGTCCCTCATGATTTACTTCTTGATCTTTTCAGCTATCTCTCTCATCACACTTTCATCTCTCCCTATACCTTGTGGTCCAAACTGTCATCCCCAATACATGTGAGATTACTTTCTTGCATCTGTCTCTTTGTTAAAGCTTTTCCTACTGGCTGAGATACCCTCCTCTTTCTTCCTTATCCCCATTGCCTTTTAAAAAAATAATTTTTCCTGTTGTCAAGACTCAGCTTGTTTCCAAAACTCTGGCTCAATAAAACTTTATGTTATCTCTCTTGGTAGAACTGACCATATTCTTCTTTAGGCACCCATTTCAACCCGTATATACTTCTATTATAAAATATACACCATTACTTGTTCGTACTTCTATTTCCCATTTCTAGACCACAAGTGCTTAGGTGGCAGGATTGATGTTTTACTAGTATCTGTGTTCCCAGCAACTAATATATTATTTCAGAGTAGAAGGGTGTCTAATTAAGGCTTAATGAATGAATTAAATTAATCAATGATCATCTGAACACATATGATGACATTTGATGAATATTGTACTTTGATTTAAACTTCAAGAAATGATTTTTAAATTATTATCAGGCCAAGGTTTGTTTTCTGCAAAGCACCACTTAACATGCTCCCTGTAGAATGCTATCGAGCCATTTAAATTATGTATTCTACATTGAGACTGGGATCCTATTTTTTTCCCCAAATTTCTTGATGAGCACTTTGTGAAAATACAAGTAAAATAATGTTCTCCAGTCACAATGAATTGCATAGATCAGTTTCTATTACTACACTGGACTTGTCACAGAAGGCAATTTAGTTAGTCACCATAGCATGTATTATGTTGATTTCAAAGCCATGGTGATTTTTATTATTCCATAAAGGTCTAATAAAGCATTCATGGAGTAAATTGTACAATGTTAAAATCCTAACATCTCTATCACTTTTAGTAACATTTTTTATT
>NW_012148653.1:2606583-2608853 GCF_000956105.1 Propithecus coquereli | reverse complement strand
CTTTATTGCTACACAGTAGTGTTGGCAGCAGTGAAGCAAAACTTTTGAGGAGAAAACCCTTAGCAGAGAAGTCTAATGAAGTCTAATAAGCTTTGTGTGATTAAACATTGACAAGCCAGAAGAGTTTGGGGAATCATAATAAGAATCTTTCGAGTCATTAGTGTCATGGGAGAGTCACTGGATAACTTTCTTCAGCAACTTATTAAATAATGGAGAATCAGGATGAACTGGGGAGATGTCAAAAGAAAAAGCTGGTGGATTTTACAGATGATTGATCACAAACTGAGCAGGGAGATTGTTGTCTTTTCATCAACGTCATATCTTCTTATAGAGCAGAGTGGTCATGGACTTGCTGGTAAACCCAACCAAGGCAACTGACTTCAGGCTGTTTCTTTCCCAGTATAGTGGTGGTTCTCAAATTTCAGTGTACTTAAAAATCCCCTGAATAATTATTTTGAATGCATATTTCTAAGCCAATTCCTCAGAGATTGTGATTTAAGAGGACTAAGGACCACACATAAAAAACAGTGCCAAAGGATGGTAGGTACGCAGAGGGTTTTACTCAGATGCTTGTACAAATCAGTATTATTTGTTGGATCGAAAAATAGCTAATCAAAAATAAAACACATTCAAATAAAAATATTCTCAAGAAAGCTCTTTATTTTAGGAATCCACACATATGGGAAATACTTTTTGGCCAATTTCTAGCATCACCAACTTAATGAACTAAAAAAAATCCATATCTGAGGACTATTTTATATTGCTAATTAACAGTGAATGAATAGATACTTTCTCCATGGTTTTCCAGTGTTCTGCATTATGAAAGGAACAGAAAATTCATGCCTTTATGGTCCGATAGCTACCCTAAGTGAAATCTGGTTTTGATTGCTGTATAAGTACTTCCTTATCATTGCTAATGGTGATTACAAGGCCACTCTACTGTTACAAGTTTGCTCATGCAACCTGGAAGCTGAGGCTACTTTAATTATCCTTTCCAAGCTATGAAAGCAAATTGGTAGTGCAGAGATATCCTGCAAGTTTGGAATTAGAATGACACTACTTCCACAGAGTAAAAGGGAACTTAAAAGGTGAAATGTACCAAAAGACGATGATAGGGGAAGGCAAAAGTAAAGCATAAAGGAATAAGAAACTCTTGTCTGGATGATGTGTACAAAACTTTACCAAAAAAGATTTAAAAATCTTCAATGTAAGCCACATAATGAATCTGTATATACGAATACATAGACACATATATGTATGGATTTATAAAAGTAAACAATCAACAAGTTTAAAGTGGTTGACGGTTTATGGATATGAGGTGATTTGCATGGGGCTGGGAGGATACATTCCTTGTATGGAAAATAGTACTGATTTTCAAGGGACACAATTAGACAAAGTATGTTTACGAAATGGTTTTGGCTTGGCTGAAGGTAACCAGTCACTTGTGCTGTGACTTGGCACCATGAAAGAAAATATATCAAAAAGAAAAATGAAATATATCAAGGTTTTGTTGCAAAATGCATGTGATATTTAGATTACATTGTCTTGCTTATGAAGACACAGCCAAGTTATAGTATATATCAAATGAAAGCTTCTGAGCTCTGATTAGAAATAATAACCATTTGTTCATAGGGAGATGACAAATAGTTGATGATAGTTTTATTTAGTATTTTTCTCTCATGTAAAACTCACAAAAACTTCAGAAGTAGATTTATAGTAAAATACAATATGCTTTAATGATATAGACAATTACTATTCCAGTAAAGTACAGGGACAAAAACCCTCTTTCTTGAAAATGCATAAAAGTTGATTTATTTAAATTGTGATGTGTTTGTTAACTAACTTCAGTAGATGACATTCTATACTACGTGTAAGGAGGCGTAACAAAAATCCAAGAATCTCAGCTTGTGTACCAAGTAAAGACTTCACATTCAAATGATGATGATCCTTTTGCCATAATTACAAGTCACTACTTATCAATGTTTTGAATTCATGTTTGTTTATTTTTTCCACTGCCTTATTTCAGTGCACAATATATCAGATAAAATATATATCCAGTGCTTTGGAAAACCAACAATATGAGTTATAAGTGGGCTGAGCTTAATCAGTTTATTATTTCTTGAGTTTAATATTTATAAGTAAAAGTAAAATGCAGTTCAATAATTGAAAATGCCATATATTGCCCTCTGGAGTTTCCCATGCAGAAGTAGAAATAGAAAAACGAAAATTGCTAGAGTTTAGAAACTACATGGAGTGGCTTTTTAAAATAC
>NW_012148653.1:2585823-2592537 GCF_000956105.1 Propithecus coquereli | reverse complement strand
ATAATGCAAGGTAGATTTTTAAAAAAATATATCCATTTCATAGGTAGATTTAAAAAATATATATCCGTTTCATAGGCAAGGAAGTCAAGCTTTAACAATAAGTGGCAAAATCAGGAGTTGATACTTGCTCTGTATGGGAAACAAATATTTAGCTATTCCATTGTTCTAGACTAGGTCTAGAAGGGTTTTGCATGGTGTTTGGCATATAAGTTGAAGAGTAAATGAATATTCTATGAAAATATTTACTAATCTTCACAGCCTTCTGTCAAGAATTGTGATGTGGCCAAGATTTGACCATGCTTGAAAGCTAACACGATATCCTACCACAGATTCATGGATAATGTCACAAGAGACACAAAGTCTTGGGTCAGAGACAAAGGGCCTTATTACTCATGGTGATAGCAATTCCCTAAACCCCAGTTCCCACAGTGTGGCATAAAGAGGGCCAGGTGACACCTGTTAGTACAATGAGTTGCATTATAGGAGAGAAACCCTGAGTTTAGGGAAGCTAAATCTTTTCTACTCGATAGTAAGTATGCCTCCCATTGCTTTGGAGGGAGACGTTGTCTTTATCATCCAAGGCTGTTCACCATGCAAACATCTTTTAAAAGATAGTCTGGGACAAAGTGCTGCTGCTTGCAAGACTTAAATGAATGTGAGAGAATTGTCTTCCATTTGCATAAATTGTCTTCCATTTGTCTTCCTTTAGGCACAAGGACCCAGCCTATCCCACTTCACCGCTTACTCCCCCATCCTTGTGCTGTTTTGCTTTAACCATTACTTAGATTCCAGTATGCTTCCTTATGAGAGACTCTAGCTGCAATACGGGCATATTGACATTGACCAGCCTGAGACTGGAAAGAGACCATACATGTACTAAGCACAAGGAAACTTGGCCATCTCTGAAAAACTAGTCGGAACTGCCCTGTAGAGCTCTGCTCTATCAATTAGTGCCAAATGTAACCAATTACATGCAGTTCCCATGTATATTCCTCTTTTTGTAAATGCAAAGTAAAGGCTGAGTAAGGATTAGGTCACCCGGCTCTTGGCCAAACTAAAACAACTTCCCCCAGGAGCCTGCAGTGTTTCTCAAGCCATGTGGTTGGAATTGTTCTCCTTCCACAGAATGTTCCTCTTGTGTCTTTACAATAAACTTCCAACCCTTTAAGCAATCTCTGCATGTCTCTTCCTTTGCGACTCTGAGGAATTTGACTGGCAGGATAGGACTATATTTATCTCCTAATTTTAAAAGCATTTAATTACCAATAATTACCGCCAATGTGATTTTTTCCCCTAGTGCACATTAAAAATTTTGAATCCCATTTTCTGTAATAATTTAAGTTGATCTGGGGGGACAGAGAGTAATTAATTATAATTTCTCAAAATGGAAATGCTGAAATTATTGAAGTGAAACAGAATTTAGTGTGGAACAAAACTGAAATAGGATTGAATGAGAAAGAGAGGTGTGACAAAATTAAAATTTTCTTAAAGATTGAAAGAGCTGTTTAGTATTATAATTGGGTTAAAACATATAATATTTTAATCATATTAATATTTTAATATTTTGGGTCATATCTCCAAAATCCTTTTTTCCCTAAAAGTTGAAGGTTTATTGCTTGTGAAATGTTATTACTGTGATGAGTTTAATAAACAACTGTGAACCACAAGAAGGAAACAACTGAGAAATTGTGTTGTTTTTTTCCCACTTTGGTCCTTTAAGGAGTTAGTTGAGTTTAGATAGTCTGTGCTTTTTATTTGCCAAGTAAGTCTGCTTTCTTACGAGTTTCTTTCTAAACATCTTCACTATGAATGAAAGCAAAGCAACATATAAGATGTATATGTGTATTTTCCAATGTGCTGTCATTTAAAGGGCATGGATTTGGAACTCAACTACACTTAAGTGTTTTAAGCTCTGAGTATATTAATAGTATGATTTTGGGCAAGGTAATTAACCTCTTTGATACTTGTTTTCATTATCTCTAAGATGGTGATAATATTTACTTTGTAATTCTCTTGTAAGGACATTAAGAAATAATTTATAAAAAAGACATCCAAATCAGTGTCTAGAACTCTATAAATATTAGCTTCCTTTTCTTTTTCCTTTTTTCTTCAGTTTTCCTTGTTCCTTCATATTCCTTTATTATCTTAATAAATATCTAATTCTTCCTGTGATATTCTCATAAGAAATTGCATATCCATATAAAGTAAATTTCTACCTGTTTTCAATAATTTCAGCATCTCCTATTTGAGAAGTTAGAATTATTTCATTACTATCTATAAATATGGGAAGAGCAAGAAGAAGAGGAAAAGCAAACATTCACTTTGCACTGAGGTACCTGCTGCAGAGGGATTCTATTGATATTAACTTACGTTGGCGCTGAGGTTGTCGTGTGGATGAATTGACAAAATGCTAGTAAAGTACTTAGCACAGTTAATGGGATACACCAACAATTTTATAGATGTTGCCCATTTGTATATTTTCGTTAAGAACCATTTTTGTAAGACAGTTTACTAAAGACTATTCCTTGCTGAAAAGGATAACAGATACTTGGTAAATGATGCCAATGTGTGTTGAACCATAAATATGAATTATAATTAGTATGGTACTCTATAGATTAGAGTGATTTTCATGGAAATCCTTTTATCAATTAAGTACTAGTTATGGCTTATGCCAATACATTCAGTATTAAGTTAGAACACTTCCCTGAAGAAAGCATGATGAGTCTTGTAATGACCTTTATAAACTTAATAAAAGAATATTATTTTAAAAATCTTGTCTCCAACTCAGTTATATACTGGTGCATTGAGGACCTGCTTTCTCTAACTGAGGTGGATAATAGGAGAAAATCAAATGATATGAATCAAATGACATGAAAAAAATCTTATTTTTGAATTGGTTGTATTGATATTACATTTTCTGGACTGCATATATATTTCACCAAGTCTCAAACAATACATTACACATGATTAAGAAATATTTGTCATTTAAGCAAAAAAGATAGTTGCATATATTTGCAAACTAATATGTATAGGTATATTCATATATTTGTGTTTGCACTGATTGAATGAGGTCAATGTATTTGACTTTCTTGCTTATTTATATAACTAATTATGGTGTACATTAACTATTAAGGTAATGATTTAATAATTGTCAAAATTAGATAAACAAGCACTACTTGTATAATATAATCATAAATTAACCTTTAAATTGCTACTTTTCTTTCTAAGTATATTGGGCTATTGTTCCTCAGGTTCTCCGTGAAATTTAGTGCATATTTCATGACCTTTTTAGTCACTTTCACAAAAGAAAAGGTTCTCCTCTCAGTAATTAATGTATCTGTAATAATGAAAACTCTGAACTTATTTTAAAGTAGTGGTTTTCTTCTACATCCACCGCTCTGAGTCTGGCCCAGCAGTAAGCTGAAAACCCACAGTCAAAAAAGATGTGGTTTGATTTCTTTTTTTCTTTCCCTGCTATATACTTTGACACCTTTTTCTATACCTTTCTAACTCGGTTTTGGATTCCTCATGATTAAAGTGCAGGGAGGGAAAAGAAGTAAGGGGAGCAGTAGGGTGTTCACTTAACTGGTATTGTGGTGATGGTCCACAGAGCCCTTCAGTGGAAGGGCCTACTTCCCCAATAGAGAAAACTTTGGTCTGTGGTTTCCTTCACTGGACAAAGGTACCTCCATTTCAGCTTACTACAGTTGCCTCCGTCATCCCTGGGCATTCGGTAGGTCTTTTCACGTATTTCTGCTGAAGTCTGTGGCCCTCCCAGGAATTTCTCTAGATCAGGACCTAAGATGAGACTTAGCCCACCTCTATTCCATTCATACTCCAGCAAAATTTGGGACCAACCCCAAAGCGACATCCAAACTCTCTTTTGCCTGACTATAACTCCCCAGCTAGCCAGTATACTCAGCTATAAGTCACACAGCAGTCTCTTCCTCTTTTCTCCACAGACTGAAGGGTGAAGGTTTTCTCCGGACTGAGGGTGAAGAGGAAAGCATTCCCCACCCTTCTACAAGGGGCATGACTCCCCAGGCGTGTGGACAGTTGACTTTCAAAAGCTTTTTCTTCAGTTCCTTATCCCTTCATGCCCTCATGTGTGTTAATAGTTAAAAGACATGGCAGATGGAATGTGTCTTCTTCTTTAACTGAAACTTAAAATTTAAATCGCATTATATTTCAATATTTCTGTATTATCTCTACAGAAGAACATTTACTTACTGAAAACAAGGTATCTAGCTTCCCGTTTTGGTGGCCCCCAAATTTTCTTCTAGTGAACACATGTACTAGATGCAGTGATTATTCAACAGGGAAGCATCTACCTAGACTCTGAACTTTTTGTTATAACTAACTAGTTAATTTCTTTTCCTTTGTAATTCACTAAAAGAACTATAAACTAGAAAACAAAATAAAATTAATTATCAGTTGAGGAATAATTATATCCTCAACATTAAATGTCAGTTTAAAATTAGTGTTTTTGGCTTGAAATAATAATAACTAAATGCAGCAAAAAAAAAGCTATTTTCCTATTCTTCCATTCATAATATGTTCCAAATAAAATGTGATTCCATTAAAATTATAGATATTACTATAAATTCATAATATTAAGACAGACAAAAAGTATATATACCAGTCTATTTTCCTTGATCATTGTCATAAAAGCTTTCGGGTATATGACATGTGTGTATGACTATATTATGATTAGGTTCAGAACCTTTTATTTATCTTTGTTTTTCTCATGAAAAAAAGTGATTGGGAAAAATGTTTATACTGAATATTAGCTAGACAAAGTTAATATGGTAAATATCTGTAATCTTAACAATAGCTATTTAAATACAAAATACATATCTTCAAGAACAGTCTAGATACTAGCCAAAGAATATTATTATTATTATTATTAGTCGAGTGTTCTACATTTACACAATAGGATTTGTATCAGCATGCTTATGAACATTCTTCATATATAATGCAGCTAAAAGGAACATTGAATGACTAAAGATAACTTTTGTTTGTTTGTTTGTTTTTCATTTACTACTCACTTTGCCATAATAATCCTTGCTATATGCCAGGAGTTTGAGGTTGCTATGAGTTAGGCTAATGCCACGGCACTCACTCTAGTCAGGGCAACAGAGTCAGACTCTGTCTCAAAAAAAAAAAATAAAATAACCCTTGCTATATGACTGTCATATGGATTATCAGATTTTTCATTTTGAATTTTGTATTCACTTTTTCAAATTGTCGATGGTGTTAACATTGACAAGTAGAAACTTACAGGTAAATTGTACTACCAAATTATATTAGTATTTCCCACTAATTTTTAAAATTGCCAGGGATTAGATTAAATGTTATCTCAGAACTCCCACATAAAGTTTCTGTTCTTTAATTTATAAAGTCATGTTCCTCAATAGAAACTGCAGCAGAAAATAGAGCATATATTAACTCTTTCATTTAAGATTTTGGCAGAAAAAAGATAAATAGCCTTTTAAGAAAAAAAATTACCTATTTTCCCCCATATGCATCATAAATCCAGGGGAATATTACTTCTTTATGGAAGACAAGTGTAAAGTAAAACTAAAATCCTGAGCCCTGCAACCACCTGAACTGACCCTCTCTTGGCCAAGGGACCCTAGAGAAACCTTAAAAACTGAGTTCTTGGCCATGATGGGACAGGAGGTCAGACACATTTATCCCTCCTCTCTTTTGAGGTTTAGATGCAACAACTGACCAGCATTAATATTAAATTCGAGATTGACAGAAACGACTTTTTGTGGCAATAAGATGCTAAATTATAAACAGGACCTAAGGCCAGGCAAGACTTAAGTCCTGTACCCTTACATTTAAAGAATAAACTATGTTCTATTATAATAACTTCCACATGTTTTTTTTTCTTTCTTTCTGTAGCAGCTAAACAAGCACTGGCCTCGAGACAAACAGTATTAAAACAATTCCAGCTCACCCACTGCCAGACGCTGACCCTCACTCCCCTGTTTTACAACGCCCCCATATCTACAGCCTTGATTAGACAGGAGACTGATTTCAGTAATTTTCTCTTGATAAGAAGACCACTGGCCAAGGACTGGTTCTGGCCAGTTTGCAGAGGCTGACCACTTGAATGCCTTTGTGTCCTGAAAAGACCTTTCTAGTGTGGGGCTTAATTGTAATACATTTAAATGTTAAGTCTCCACCCCGGGGTGAACATGGCTCGTATGTAACACACATGCTTATTCAGTACACATGGGTTAAAACAACCTTCATGAATATTCATAGATTCTCCTGTAACTTGTTAAATATGTAAACTTGGCCAACCCACTCAGCTTAAATTCCCATTTTACCCTACCCACCTTTGAAGTGCCTATTTCTGGCTCTGCCAGAAGCTATACTTCCCAGCCTGTCAGAATGCCCACATGGCAGGCTGTAACCCTTTATGAGAAATAAAGCTCTCCTTTCTAAATTTATAAATTGTCTGATTTTTAAGTTAACACAAGTCAATGTAAATACAGAAGTCTTCTATAAATATAGTGTAGTAAATGAAAAAGGCAGGTTGGAGGTGGGTGGAACTATAAAAGGGTAGGACAAGGGAGTAACCTTTTGTTGATGGAATGAAACAGTATCTTGATGGCAATAGTGGTTCCACAAAACCACACTTATAATAAACCTGTAAAGAATTATATGCACACATACACAAATAAATGTATATAAAAACTG
>NW_012148653.1:2578880-2584808 GCF_000956105.1 Propithecus coquereli | reverse complement strand
ACTCAAACAATCCGCCCGCCTCGGCCTCCCAGAGTGCTTAGGATTACAGGCGTGAGCCACCGCGCCTGGCTGACAAATCCTTCTTGCTCAAGCAATTTACTTTCTCTTCTGAAGAGATGTAAAAACAAATACATATGTTTCACATAAAAATATCTAAAATGAGATTTGGTCTATAAAAATTTGTTTAAAAGATGTTGCTATCTAATAAAGAAAGAAGAATTACTTAGATATAAAATTATAATAATCATGTTTAATAATAGAGCCCATAAATGTAGTATTAGCATCATATTCAGTATTTGGAGCATTCTCAGGAGTGGAGTCTGTATATGTCTTTTTTCCCATATGCCCCACACAGTTCCTTGCCAGAGGAAATGCTCCTTATATATCGTTTGAACACATTGATATTTTTGATTGCTGCTCCCATAGAAATGTTCCTGCCAGTACTGGAGATCAAATTGTACATTCACCTCAGTTTATAGGTGAGAACAGTGGGTTGGAGTTAATTTGCCCCAACCCATACAATCATCAAGTAGCAAAGATGAATTTTAGTTCTAGTCCTCTGATTCCAAATCCAGAGCACTTTCAATCTGGTAAGCATTATCTCCAAGTATCTTTTGAAATAGTTTTAACATAACACTATCAACCTCATTCTCCCAGAGTCCTATCAATATATGCTTTCCATAAATATTTATTGAGCACCCTCTATGTACAAGACATGGTTCCTAGGTGCCAGGGGTGAGGACAGAGATATAATGAAGAATGAGACTTGGGTTCTGAGATCAATCCTAGACTGTGAGGTAGAGATAAGGCATGTGCACAGATGATTGTAGTACAAGGGGAAAAGTGGTCAGTGCCATGAGGGAGGCACAAAGTGCCATGGAAGACCACAAAAGCATTGACAGCATCTATCTCCAGAGACCCAGGAAGGTTTCCCAAACAAAGTGGCTTTTGTTTCTAGACTTCAAGTTGGGAGAATTATGGCAATAGAACTAAGGCTGTACTTGGGACAAGTATTTTATCCCTCCAATATAGGAAATACACCAATGTCATCCAATAGTTTGTTCATTTATTGAACTAATTTCCAAATATGAATCTCTGTACCTTCCAATTCCTGTAGAAATGTATACTCTGAAGCAGTTGAGCAGATTCCTAAATTTCCTATATCATAATAATATGGCTAACCAAGTTTTTTAAAATAATAATTATAATGCTACCCCATCATCAAAATAATATGAAGTAAGTTGTGAAAAAAATCCAGATTCATTCCATGCCATCACTATGATGATCTCAAGGAGTTTCTAGATCAGTAGATGTTAAATATCTTCACACGTGCTTACATTTCTACCTCTTACGATTTTTTTTTATTATAAAATAGAGGTTGCAGACATATTTTGCACTTTGAAGAATACTAAGAGCTAAGTAAGGTGGGAGAACTTCTACGTAATGTGCCTGCACATCTTGAGCGAGCTACCTAGAGAATGTTTCTCTGTAGCAATAAAGAACTACAGCTGATTTGTGCTAACTCAGTAGTACAAAAGTATTGTAGTGTGTCCTTTGGGAAATGAACTGAAATATAAGTTCAGATAAATCCGCATCCTTGTAAAGCAATCACATTTCGCTGTGTGGCTTTCCTACTTAAAGCTGTCATGGATGAAGGACAATTAAGTCAATGCATCTAGACTCACGAAAAATAAATTCCTAAATCATGTTTGATCTTATCCATACAAATGCTTTTGGTTTATGGTCCTGACAGTGGAGGAAATTGGAGGTCAGGATAATCTCATAGCAGTTACTGGTTGAAGGCCTCTCTTTAACACATTGTGATTGCTTTGTCCATATGACCTGGCCTCAGACTCACCCTTCTAATTAGCATTGCACCCTCCCCCACCACTCCTCCTTCTATTTTAAGTAGGACTCTGCAGGGAACTCTGCACTTGCTTGGCTGAGCCATGACTCATTATTTAGGTCTGGCCAGTTTCTTCTTCTGGGGGCAATGTGTACCTATACTTTAAACAACAACTTCTTATTTGTGAAATGGTAATTGTCCATAAGGAGCAATAATACTACATCCTGCCTTACCTCTAATCTAGTGTACATTTTCCTAATCATGGGAACAGGTTCTTGAATAACGATGCCAGTCCTGCTCAAGCCAAACTTTATCTTTCACCTTTAGACATGATTTTAGGATTCTTAGAGATTGGAGCCAGATAATTCCTTCATTCTCTGTCCCTTTAGACTTCTTGGCTCTTTAGATTACAATCAATAAAGAGAAAGCCTAAATATATTCTTTTTAGGAAGCTTTAATTCTTCAAAGTGAGTTTTTAATTTAACTGAGTTATTTAATATACTTTTTATTTTGTCAAGTAAAGTTGAACAAAAAAGAATTACAGTCTGAAGGTTGCCTGAAAGTTATCATTCTTGTTTTCTACTTAGAAACGTAGAAATCATTTCCAAAGAAATAACTGTTTTACTGTAACCAGGGCTTGATTTAGAAAAAAATAAATATTTTATCCATGTTTTGTTATATACCTTATTTCTGTTTAGAGATTTATCTCAAGCTTTCTGGGAAAAAAAAGGAATTAGTATATGTGATTTCACACTGCCCAGCTCCAAACCTAATTTTCAGCCCACACAGTAATGAAAATGCAGCCCAATTTTGTTGCATGCATCACTATCCAATTGTACAAATGGCTCACAAAATTCTCTGCACTCTCCATCTATGCCTATGCCTTCTCCATTCCAGAAGTAACTTATAGAAAGGCTGCTGATTTTTTAAGTACATCCTGCATCACAGAGCATATAAATAACATTCTAATTTTTTTTTATTTCACGATATTATGAGGGTACAAACATTTTGGTTACATTTTATAACTTTGCCTCACCCAAGTGAGGATTAGAGGCTTGCCCTTCCCCTCTACAATGCTCACCGCATCCATTAGTTGTGAGTTTACTCCCCCCCAACCCCCTAATCCCTGGAGAATATTACTGCCATGTCAGCACCATAGTGTTGATCAGTCAGTGCCAATTTGATGGCAAGTACATGTGGTGCTTATTCTTCCATTCTTCTGATACCTCACTTTGGAGGAAGATGGGCTCAAGCTCTATCTAGGAAAATACAAGAGGTGCTAGATCACCTCGTTTTTTATAATTGAGTAGTATTCCATTGTATACATATACCAAATTTTAATAATCCACTCATGAATTGACGGGCACTTGGGTTGTTTCCACATCCTTGCAATAGTGAATTGTGCTGCCATAAACATTCTAATTTTTTAAACAGATAATTTAGGCCATCATTTAAATTATAATGTTTACTGGGTATCAACATTGTATTTTCTTTAGTTCTTTAAAAGGATATTTCAGTGGGAATTTTTAGGGAAAGAAGCCATGTTTCTTCTGACCTACCTGCCTGTAATCATTCTTGATTGCCATATGTCTGGGAGTGGTACAGATTAGGCACTAGTTGTCAGGACACTTGAAGAGAATGGTGAGGACAAGAGGACTCACAAGCAGGTTGCAAGGAACCAAGAGCCCAAGACCAGAAGACAATGAGAATGTCTCATGAGATGCTAGTATGGATAGATGCTTTTCTTAATAACTAAAAAAACTCTGTTCTATCTGACACCATGGCACCTTTTAAAGCCTTTGAAATTTTGATGCAAGCCTGGACCAGGTGAAGTAGGGTATCAAGTTCAGGTGCCTAATGAATATTGATTTAGTTGTACAGAAATAAAATGCAAGTTACAACTTTTGCAGACTTGAGTTATAGACCAGGCTATAGACCCATTGTAATTACTCTGGAAATGGCATGAAAGAAGACTCAGAGAGGCTAAAAGTGGAGACAGAAAGACCAATAGAGAAGTCTTTAAATATTGCAGGTCAAAAATGGAGAAGATGAGCCAAACTCAACAGAGAAGTTGGTGGTAGATTCAACATCAGGGTGCATTAATTTGTTGAAGCTATGAACATACAGAATGCATAATGTGAAAAGAGTATTGAGAACAGAATGCTCGGGTCAGTAAAACACAAGGGGGTTTCAAGTAAGTGAAGCCAGAGATGGAGAAGGAGCAATGAAAAAAAAAATAGAATTGAAGTAGGAAAAAAGTGCCATCATGAAATCCGTGGGAAGAGAGTTTCACAACATACCGAATGGTCAATGATGGGAGAGGATTTGATTGTCCTTGAGGTTCCACTGCTTTTTCCCCATAAAATGTTAATAATGCAAGTCCTTCGAACTGTAAAGTCAACCTAACAGAAATGGGTATTTAACAAATTTCTACTGTTTACTGCTTAAAGCAGGTTAGATTTGATTTGTAATCATATGATATTATGAGTATTAATATTTTATTTTTCATAGTAAAATATTTAAGGATTTTAGAACTGAGGCATCACAGATAGTACATTTGTTTGATTTATTGTATCAGTAGATATGAAGCAAAATTTACACAGTTAAAATACATATTTTGGAGGGATAAATGATGTCAAATTATTGTAATATGGCAAGAAAAGTTTACAGTGTGCATTATAACCAAATCTATTACAGGGATAATGTTTTTATTTTAGTCTTTATAGAAGTACATAGTAATGTCTAAAATAGGGCAGTATATTTCTCTGAAATAAAAATGGTGTATATATATATGGAACAATGGTATTTGTAAAACACAGTCATGATCATGCTCCTACCCTTTTGGCCCTTGTGGTAAAATATTTTGATCTCTGATTTAGATAAAGATAGAAGGCATGCTTTTCAAATTTATGCATTATGCAAAGTAACAGAATAAAGACTCACAAAATACTCTCAAACTAGAAAGAAGTGCCAACGTAACAAGATGACATTTAATAAGGATACACACATAGTCCTTTTCTTGGCCATCATAATGCACTATTCAAATAAAGAATAAGGAAGATGCAGCTAGATTTTAGGGGTTTTATGCACCAGTAAGCTCAGTGTAAGTCAACAGTTTGGTGTGACTATTAAAAGGGCAATGGCAATTGTTTGCTACTTTAATATAAATATATATCCTGGGTCAGTATTTCTCAAAGAGTGGCTTATGGCATCAAAATCATCTGGAAGGTTAAGTCTAGATTCGACGATGCAACAAATGGAATCTCTGAAATGGAATGGAATCTCTTGGGGGTGGGGCCAAAGAATTTGCATTTTTAAAAACTTTCTAGGCAGCTATTATGCAAGTTAAACTTTAATAACCATTAAAGTGGCAATTATGATACTATACTCTTTTACACTATTTTATCCCTGTGGGATAATTATGTTTTATTCTCTTTTGCTATTATTTAAGAGAGATGTGAATTTAGGCTAAATTCAGAAAAAAGCAACTTTATGAACATGGGGAACTAATTCATGTCCATGAGTAATGCACACAGAAAATGGAACACATGGCTTAGAGAAGAGAAGGCTCAGAGGCGCCTTCACATATTTGGGATGTAATTGAAGAATTAGTTACAGTGGTTAATTTGACTGTTATTCATGAATATCCAATAAATATACATTACCATTAGCAGTTAAAAGACACTGGTGTGACTATCAGATAGTATCATGGGAAAATGTTTGTAATATAGTAATGGAAACATTAAGGTATAAAATTACACAAACCTTTTGATTACAAATGTCTAAAAATAAGATGCACATTTAATAACACCGGAAGAAAAGACACCAAAGTGATGAGTGGTTTTGTTTGGATAATGCTGTAATAATTATTTGTTTTACAGAATTTTCTCTATTTGTGAATATTCTCATATATAGTAATGGAAACATTAAGGTATAAAATTACACAAATCTTTTGATTACAAATGTGTAAAAATAAGATGCACATTTAATAACACCGGAAGAAAAGACACCAAAGTGATGAGTGGTTTTGTTTGGATAATGCTATAATAATTACTTGTTTTACAGAATTTTCTCTATTTGTG
>NW_012148653.1:2576697-2577540 GCF_000956105.1 Propithecus coquereli | reverse complement strand
AATATAAAAAAATCCCTTCTGGAGAGTCCTCCATTCCTGTAATATACTTAGGAAATAAATCATGCATATGCAAAAGATATGAATCATTGTCAAAATAGCACTTTTAATTTTCTTGGGCAGATTTATGTGTGGTTCAATTTGCATTAAACTATTTTGACTTTAGTTATAATCATTATTGATTTCTTTTATATGAAGTTTATAGATTTAGAAATGATTTTTTAAATTTCCCCACCCTGTAAAAGAAAAATTTTGCACCAGACACTTGTTAAAATTGTCAAGACAGACTACTACACTAGCAGGGAGAGACTTTAGTGTAAACTGAGGTTAACTTCTCTGAAACAAAAGGTCAGAGGAATTTTAAATATTAGGGTGTACTAAAGGAAAAATAAAGAAGGACATTGGGAGGGAAATTTATTCAATGTGACTATGCCATCTCTATTTGCTAATTTCCCCTTTTCAGTTACACTTCTACTATCCCACAGAGACTGGGAGACAGGGGCCCTGTCTTTCTTTTTTTTATTGATACATAATAGTTGTACATATCTTTAGGGTACATGTGATATTTTGATACATGTATATAATGTATAATCATCAAATCAGGATAATTAGAATATCCATTACCTCAAACAATTATCTTTTCTTTGTGTTTGGAACATTTCAATTCTTCTTTTCTAGCTATTTTGAAATATATGATAAATTAGAGCCAGCATACTATACTATTAAGCACTAGAACTTATGCCTTCTATATAATTATATTTTTGTACCCATGAACCAATTTCTCCTTATCCCTCACTCCCCATTACCCTTTCCAGCTCTGGTAACCACAATTCTGCTTTTTATCTC
>NW_012148653.1:2569306-2575172 GCF_000956105.1 Propithecus coquereli | reverse complement strand
TTAGATATTATTAGTACTGAATAAGTACAAGTGGAGATGGTAATTACCTGATCCATATCATTAACTTATTTGAAAACTGTTAGAAATAAGAGATTTCATCTTCTTATCTTAATTTTCCTCTATCATTTGCTCTGCACAGTTGCTGTTCTTAGCTCGTTTTCCTTTCTTTATTTCCTCTATGTAAAGGATAATTATTTGAAAATATGTCATATTTAAAAAGTAAAACATTCATCAGTTAAATGTGAATTTTGCTGTTTGCAAGAACAAGTGAAGACCTCTTTCCTTCTGATTCCTATCAAGAGAGGCTTGGAAAAAACCTATGTTTGGAAGCATTGGCTGTGATTGATAATTCCACCTAGTCACTTTCCAAGACCTAAATGCATTTACAGGGTTATATTTATTTTTTGTTAACAAGAATAGTGCCAAGAAATATGGTTAACTCAACTGAGAGAGAGTAAACATTTGAGAATATGTAGGCTACACGTGGACTGAGGTTTCTTTTAAATTGTGGTTGAACATAGAGTTTAGGAAAATAAATACATTTGAGATTGTTAATCTTGGGATCAGAACAAGTAGACTGCATGTGCTTCCAAACTCTTGGTCAAGTGATGTTAGATTTGCATTTAATACCCTACTATAATGATTATATTCCCTTTCTAGAATGACAATAGTTGTAGTAATTGTGTTGTTTCCTCTGAGTAAAATTAAATTAGACATATTTTTGCCTGAATTATCTCATTGTATTTTTACAACAGTCTTGTGAGATACATATAACATACTTTATCCCTGAAGAGAATAGTACAATGTACATATGTATGTATGTATTTGTACCCTGTTTTATTACCAAACAAATGTATTCCTTTAAAGATACATGTGGTAAACAGATAAAAAATAAATGTGAAATTTAGAAGGGATAATTATTAGAAAAATAAGGTGAAGGTAATGGTACATTAATATACAAATTGTAGGCCATAGATTCTAGAAACTTTTTTCTAGTTGTTCCATATGTCTTTAACCTAATAATAACATAAATTTTATTGATGGTTCAGAGACTATCCTATCTAAAACATTTGTCCAAATTCAAACGTCATGAATCCAGATGTCCTCTATCCTTCCCTCCATGGGCCAGAAATTTGTTTTTATGTAGTTTTGCTTGCTTGTTTTTGTTTTTGCGAAAGAGAATGATACTGCATGGCTAAATAAATTTCTCGAAACAAATGAAAATTTAAACACAACGTATCAAAACCTATGGGATATGGCAAAAGCAGTAATAAGAGGAAAGCTTATAGCAATAAGTGCCTACATCAAAAAAGGTAGAAAAGCTTCAAATAAGCAACCTAATGATGCAACTCAAAGAACTAGAAAAATAAGAGCAAACCAAACCCAAAATTAGCAGAAAAAAGAAATTATAAGGATCACAGCAGAAATAAATGAAATTGAAACAAAAAATACAAAAGATCAACAAAGAGAAAAGTTGATTTACTGAAAAAATAAAGAAAATTGACATACCTTTAGCCAGACTAATAAAGAAAATAAAAGAGAGAAGACCCAGGTAAATAAAATCAGGGATGAAAAAAGAGACATTACAGTTGATGTTGCAGAATTCTAAGGATCATTAGAGACTACTATGAGCAATTATATGCCAATAAATTGGAAAACCTAGAAGAAATGGATATATTCCTAGATACATACAACCTACCAAGATTGAACCAGGAAAAAATCCAAAACCTGAATAAGCCAATACCAATAACGAGATAGAAGCAGTAATAAAAAGTCTCACATCAGAGAAAAGCCCAGGACCCGATGGCTTCACTACTGAATTCTATGAAGCATTCAAAGAAGAATTAATACCAATCCTACTTAAGCAATTCCAAAAAATCGAGGGGGAGAGAATACTCCCAAATTCATTCTACAAGACTTGTATCACCCTGATACCAAACCAAAGACACAACAACAACAAAATAAGAAAATTATAGGCCAAGATCTCTGAGGAGCATAGATGCAAAAATCCTCAACAAAGCACTAGCAAACTGAATACAACAACACATTAAAAAGATTATTCATCATGATCAAGTGGTATTCATCTCAGGGATGCAAGGATGGTTCAACATATGAAAATTAATCAATGTGATGCGTCATATCAACAGAATGAAGGACAAAAGCCATATGATTATTTCAATTGATGCTGAAAAAGCATTCAATAAAATTCAACATCCCTTCATGATAAAAACTCTCAAAAAATTGGAAGTTTCTGTGTACTCAGCATTTTCTAAAATCCAAGAAACAAGTGATGCCATAAACCATTTCCTTGAATAAATTTATTTATTTATTTATTTGGGGCCAGGTTCTCACGTTGTTGCCCAGGTTGGAATGCAGTGGTGCAATCATAGCTCACTGCAGCCTCCAACTCCTGGGCTCAAAGGATCCTCCTGCCTTAGCCTCATGAGGAGGTAGGACTACATGTGTGGACCACCATGCCCAGCTAATTTTTTTGTTTGTATTGGCAAGGTCTCACTGTGTATCCCAGGCTGATCTCAAACTTCTGGCCTCAAGTGATCCTCCTATCTCAGCCTCCCACAGTGCTGGGATTACAGGTGTGAGCCACTGCACCTGGCCTCATTGAATAAATTTAGAAATACAGAGATAGTTTTCAAGTCACGTAAAATAAAATAAAATAAAATAAAGGATTGGGGTTGAGTTAGCTGAAAAAAGAACAAACTTGCCTTTCATTTTGCCATATCCCAGGTTATGAAGACAAAATGAAACAGTCATTCAAGATCTATACTCTCAAAATTCTATTAGGTAAAATTTTGAATTTTGACGATGTTTGCTAAGCATATCTGCTTTCTATCTCAAAAAATAGAAAGAAGAATACTCATTTTTAATTTTATTACACTATATATTTCATTATATTTGACTAATACTGTGTTGAGAAATGTCTTTAAACAGTTCAGTGGATAACTACATCATCCTAATTTCTTTCTTATGATTCTAACCTGGTTTGTCAAGAGAGCCATTGTATTCATGCTGACCTAGAATGGAATATACTAGAGGCACACGTGTTCTTGCTTATCTGAAAAAGTATCTTCTAATCATATTTGCCTCTATTTCATGCTTCAGTTTCATTGTAGATACCTTATATAGACTGAAAACTCATGGACATATGAGAGCAATGATTCATACCAAAAAGAATAGTGACCTATTAATATGTTATGTTACAAATGAGGGAAGATGTTAATATCAAAGCAAAACTTCCTGTAAACACAGGAGCAATATAATTTTAATAAACAGTTGAAATAGCTTAAGAGTGTAAAACTTGGGTTTTATAAACATACATATTTGTAAATATTCATCTAGCCAGCTATTTTCAAATGATTTGAAATCGCATTTATTCCCTTTGGAAATATGTAAGAGAGACATATACCTGCCTTTCAATGGACTATTACAGTTTGCATTTATTTACACCTGGTACAAAATAAATATATCTGACATAAGCAATAGGGATATGTTATGCAAGAGTAGACAAGATATGAGCAGAATCATACAAATAAGATCCATGTTAGAAATATTGGGCCCTGATTCTGGTTTGCCAGTGGTGAAACAGAGTAAACAGGATAATGGATAGGTACCCAAATCCCTGATAAAGTAATATCTCTATGAACCAGAGATCAAACATCCAGGAGACTTACTTGATAAAAAGCTCTAAATCTAAAATTCCAAAATGAATTTGGCAATGAGGAATAGAGCCTTAGGAAACAGTACTGAGCATAAATAGTAAGAGCCCATTGACTTAGAATCATTTTCAATTAGAGATTTCAAAGTCTTGGCTAATCTTTCTTCATTAGTACTTCCCAGAGTATAGGAAAAATACATTCAAAACTCCAAGGTGGGGGTGGATCTAACACATCTCACAGTAGACACCCAAGCATTTTCTGGCCCCCTTTCTGCTTTAGGACAAAGAAGGTATCATTGTTCCTATTTGACAGTTGAGAATGTTGAGGCCCAGAAATGTTCAATAACTTGCAAAGGCTATACAGCAAAAAAGAAATGAAACTAGTAGTAGAGCCTGATTCTCCTACCTTCTAGTCAGGACTCTTTCCAGATAACCAGATGTTGATAGCACTTCCTAAAATGTGTCTATTTTTGTATTTGTGTCATTGATTTGATAGAAGGTATAGTACAGTGAATCAAGGTAACCATGCTATTTAATTCATGACACCTAATCTA
Organism: Propithecus coquereli; assembly: GCF_000956105.1. Classification (NCBI taxonomy): domain Eukaryota; kingdom Metazoa; phylum Chordata; class Mammalia; order Primates; family Indriidae; genus Propithecus; species Propithecus coquereli. The sequence continues at coordinate 2,570,945 of NW_012148653.1, read as the reverse complement.
TGTTAGTTTCTATTATATTTCTATATGTGACTGCATGTATATATTCTTTTATCTCCATACCCATATTCCATTTCCCCTTTCATCCACAGTACCACCATTGTGTTTAAGGTGTATCTTCTTTTTCATTTGAATGGTGTCCTTTCAAACTGTGAATTGCTTTCTGTTCATGAACTGTAATTTATGTAAAATACATTCTGTTACACATTTCATCTTTCATCCTTTTTTCTCACCAAGCACTATTATTTGTTAGGATCTTTCCATATTGCTAGCTGTACGTCAACTTTATGATTTCTAACTTCATGGTATATACATACTGAACCTCTGTGAGAATTAGGAAAAGCTAATGCCCAAGCTATTCATTTCCCTTCCAGTCAACCCCTTGGCTAGGTGTTCTTGTACAGATATAAGCTACACATCTGTACACATCTGCAATAAGGGCTGTGGTTGTGTATCTAGCAAATTTTGCCTACGTCTTTCTTGTTGATGGATACCCAGGTTATCTCCAACTCCCACCATTACAAATAGCACTATAATGAATACCATTATATATGTGTCTTATGGACTTGTGTGAAAATTTCCCTGGGATAAATGCCAATTGTGGAATCGCTGTGTCAAAGGGTATGTATATACTTAATTTGACTAAGTAGTAACAGATGGCTAGGCAGATTGCTGCCACCATCTACACTACCACCAGCAGAGAACCAAGATTCCTTTGTGACCATATCAACGTGGTTGGTTCCTTTTATATTTCATGTATTCTTGCCTTGTTTTCCCAGCTGTGGTGGAGGAAGGGGCCATGTCTCATTCATTTTAAATGGTTCAGATTAGAGATCCTAGGAATTATTAAACTGGTAGTGATCTAGTAGTGATTGTACTTTAATCCTGGCAAGTAAAAGTCAACCAACATTCAAAGTGGTTCAAATTAATCACATGTCTTGCTAGGTAGAACTGGTTATTAGTTTATGTTTTTAGAGTTAAACAATGTTCTCCATCAAATCTAAATTAGGCTTGTTTTGGTTGGGGTATTTTATTTCATTTTATTTCAGAGGAGTATTATGGGGGTACAAATGTTTGGGTTACATGGATTGCTTTTATAATGCTTGAGTCAAAGTTGTAATTGTGCCCATCAGCCAGATAGTGTGCATTTGTACCTGCTAGGTATGATTACACCCATCCCCTCCACCTCCTCCCACCTGCATGATTTCCACTGAGTTTTACTTCCCTCTGTGCACATGAGTGCTGATCAGTTTGTTCCAATTTAATAGTGAGTACATGTGGTGTTTGTTTTTCCATTCTTGTGATACTTCACTTAGAAGGATGGTCTACAGTTCCATCCAGATTGTTGCAAAAAGTATGAATTCATTTTTTATGGCTGAGTAGTACTCCATGGTGTACATATACCACATTTTATTAATCTACTCATGAATTGATGGGCACTTGGGTTCATTTCACATCTTTGCGATTGTGAATTGTGCTGCAATGAACATTCTAGTGCAGGTGTCTTTTTGATAAAATGACTTTTTTCCCTTTGGGTAAATACCCAGTAGTGGGATTGCTAGATCAAATGGTAGGTCTACTTTTAGTTCTTTGAGGAATCTCCATACTATTTTCCATAGAGGTTGCACTAGTTTGCAGTCCC
>NW_012148653.1:2531136-2567861 GCF_000956105.1 Propithecus coquereli | reverse complement strand
TTTGTTCCATCCAATTAAATAGAATGATTTAATTTTACCCATTATTTGCTTTTATAACTAAGACACAAAATGAAAATGGTGAAAATAAATATGATGTTTCTAAACCTGTCAAGTATGAATGTCATGAATCATGAAGATGTGCTGTTATATTTTGGGAAGTTCATATAATAGAAATCGTGATGCTCTTCTTACAGTGTTTGTCATCACTCTGAATTCAGAGATCTGACTTTTATGGTAAAAAGGTCTGAATGGAGAAACTCTTCCCATTAATCTGATAATGTTCAAATATTTCTTGAGGAAGGGATATTCAAATGTGCATCTTTTAAATGTGCTTTTAGATATTTTAATCTGTTCATTTACTTTACTCATTTACTTCCCTAATAAAATAAATGACAACAAACTGACTTCAGCCAGCTGCAAAAAAAATATGTATTCAGCCATATTATCATGAAGTGTGTAATACTCATGAGTGACACTGACTGGTCCACTCACTGTGTCATTGAGATTGTCTTTTGTTCAAACCTGCATGATAAAATTTCATTCCAGTTGCAGCTTAAGAGTCACACTTCCTTTGTTCTTTACAATAATGCTGGGTAAATAGCAGGAACTTGGTAAATACTCACCAACTGACTGATGAGTGATTTTTTTTAAAAAAAATGAAATCTGCTACCATTCTTTGACTTCACAGGGAAACTATTTTTCTTCAGCTCTATATGGATACCAAATATTCATTAACTGCTTTGCCACATCTCAGCCTTGCACTTGTATGTGCACACATTACTTTCTTTTATGCCATTTGTTATCTTGTTTTTCTCATTCAGCTGTTTATAGGCAAAGAATATAAACTGAGAGTGATAGATTAGCTGTATTCTATGTTATAGCAGTTTTTTTTAGCTTTGATGCTTTGCCAAGCGCGCACACACACACACACAGTGATACATGCAGACACACAAATCCTAAATGAAATGTTGTCTCACATTCTCCTCTTTTAAATATATTTAATTAATTTTAGTAACTGTTGTGGGATGGAGGTGGGGCAGGGCTCAGATATAAAGCAAAATTGAGGAAAATAGCCATAAATTGTTTCTTTAGAGCGAGCATCTCTTCCCAAATTATTTGTTCAATGCTATTGACATAAACCTTGTGTTCTAAAGAATCAATGGCATCCTTTTGGCCGTGATGTTGCTTACTTGGCCATGAGCATCTTTAAATAGGTGACCATAAAATTTATTATTCAAACTAGGGCAAGTTTTCAGCTCTATTAATAATTTTGTCAACAACCCGGATAAAACAAGACATACTGACCCTGTCCTCAGAAATCATGAGGAAGAGTGGCTTTTAAATTTCCTGCCACCGTGATGATGTGAGGGATCAGAAAACCTCTTATACTTGACTCAGAAACATTATCCTGAAGATTGGCTAAGGTAGTGAGGGAAAATGTACAACTAGAAATTGTTAAGCCTATATGATGCTGAACCGAGGAGCAAAATGATGACTGTAAGGCAGAGAGAGTGCAGGGATAGAATTCCTAATCTATCTGAGACTTGATCTCAACAAGCAGAAGTTGGGAATTTTAGAACAAAATTTTACAAGGAATGAATCATTACAGTAGTGATGGACGTTGTTTTTACCATCCTGGTTTCCTTGACCTCTATGTATTTGCATGCCCTGGGCTCATTCCTTGACGCCTTGGGTCTCTGTGCTCTTCTCTTCTTATACTTACAGACTGTAGTCTGAGAAAATCCTCATAGCCTTAAATAAAACACCTCTATGCTGATGCTCTCAAATTTACATCTGTAGCCCAAACCCTTCTACTCATTTCTGGACTTGAATATCTAACTTCCTACTCGACATCTCTAACTGAAAATCTGTGGTCATCTCTACATTTTCAAACCTGAACTCCTGCTCTACCCCACTCCAAAACCTGTGACTTCCAGTTCTTAATCAATAATAACTTCATCCTATGCTTGCTCAGGCCAAATGCTTTGGTGTCATCCTGACTTCTCCCCTCTTTCCACAACCCATCTCTAACTGTTTACTTTAACATTGAAATACAGTTGACCCTTGAACAACAGGAGGCTTAGGGGTGCCAATCCCCAGCACAGTCAAAAATTTGCATATAACTTTTGACTCCCGCAAAACTTAACTACTAATAGCCTACTGTTAACTGGAAGGCTTACTGATAACTTAAGGCTTACCAATAACAAAACATGTGTTAGTCAATTAACACATATTTTGTATATTATATATATTATATACTGTGTTCTTACAATAAAGCAAGTCAGAGAAAAGAAAATGTTATTAAGAAAATCATAAGTAAGCGAAAATATATTTACTATTCATTAAATGAAAGTGGATCACCGTAAAGGTCTTTATCCTTGTTGTCTACTGAACTTGCCTCCCAAGCAGTGTGAAAATCAGCACTTCCTACCCATGCCTCAAACTGCCTACTCTTAGAATAGGAACCAGAATGTTCTTCTTAAAGCAAAGACCAGAATATGTAATTGCTCTGTGCCCAACCTTGCAATGGCTTCCATTGCACCAAGAAGAAAAGCTATAATCCTTACAGGAGCTGGTAAGGTTTTGTATAATGCGGCCTCCTGCGTTCTCTCCGACCTCATCCATTATTCTCATCTGCAGTCAATTTACTTGAGCCACAAATGCTTCCCACAGATACGTATATGTGTGCCTTGGGGCCTTGGCACTGCTTGTTCTCTCTCCTCTGGAGGCTTTCCTTCCAGATATGCCAGAATTAATTCCTTCACCTTAAGTCTTTGCTTGTATATCTCCTTCTCAATGAGGCCAATTTAACATTCAAGTAGCACTTACCTAGTCCCACTATAATTTTCTTTGGTCCATAGCATTTATCATCTTCAAATATACTCTGAACTTGATTTCTTTTAACGTTTATATTATATTCCTCCAACAGGAATAGAAGCTCCATAAGGGCAGAGATCTTTGTCAGTTTTGTTCATAGATAATTCCCAAGTACCTAGGACAGTATCCTCTAGATGCTGAAAAATATTTGCAGAATGAATAAAGTAAAAAGGACAGTGATGTCAAGAAAATGAATTACCTTCTCTGCACCTCAAGTTGCACAAACAGAAAGGATTAAGTAAAATGGTCTCTATTATGTCAACCAAGTGCAAATGTGTGCATCTTGTGTCTTGTGGGGGTCTTAAATCAGAAATAAAAAATGTTTAAAAAATGAGATATTAGGATGTATTTGGCCATGGCTTGATATTTCATTGTTTTAAAAAATTATTGTTAATACCAATATGTGATAATTATATTTGGTAAATTTTAAGGGCTTATGTGTTTGGAATACTAAATGAGGTATTTAGAAATAAACTGATATGTGATCTGGGATGTTATGTAAAATATTTCAAAAAGAATAAATGAAAGGAATAAATCAAACGAAATTGGCAATATATTGCTAATTATTGATGAGGGGTGATAGACACATGAGGGTTTATTATACTATTCTCTTTACTTTTGTGTATGTTTGAAATTTTCCGTAATAAAACAATTAAAATAGGTGAACTCTAAAATCCCTCCCCACTCAAAAAATCTTTTATTAGAGCCAGAATTTTTTATAAGTAGATCCTTTATATCACAGATATTAAGAGGCTCATTGGGATCCCCAAGTTCATTCCACAGTGTGACTAAAACATAAAGGAAGATAACATAAATAAAGATCATTCCATGGTATAACTAAAACATAAAAGAAGATAAAGATGGAAAATCCAGTATATCATTTATAAGCTAAATTTAACATTTAGCTATAAATGATATTAGCTCTAAACTGTGCCTCTATCTAAAGAATTTTAAGCAAATTTGCATTCATTGTGAATAATTAATGCAAGTAAATGGGTAAATTATGTCTGTATATTTAATCATTATACAAATGATAGCCCGTGATTCCATTAGTACAATTAAACACAAACTTTTTTCCTAAATAAGTCCTTACTAAATGGATTTAAAAGCAATAGCTATGCAATTTGACTAAGCAACAAACTACCATTTAAACTCTGTATTACTGTATATATCATCAGAATTATAAATAATGAAGGTTGTCAGGAATCTTTTAAAAGAAGGGTTATTATTTATTATTTATCTTCTGTGTATATACATATTCATAGATAGGTATAGATATAAGTTGTGTAATGTGGATATACAAGCAACAAGACACCATTAGATGAATAAGTTCTGAATCATGAGTCATTTTGGTGATAAAACATAGAGGAGAAACAGATGAGATAATGGATACAACTTTTTCGAAAATGGTCTTATCCCATAAAGTATAGAAAGGCAGAACATTATAAATAAGACAGAGAAAAAAAATTGAGATTTGGCACAAGGGCAAAATATTCTTATAATCTTTGAAAATCCGGAAGAAATGATAACCAAAAAACCTGTAATAATTGAGTAATTTAACCATGATTCCCTATTTCTTTTTGATGACAAAACGTCTTGACATAGAGGATCAAAATTAGATCATAAAAATCATAGAGACAGTTATCAGCTTTTTGTTTTTTATGTTGTCATTTTGGTCTCCTGGCTTCAGACTTTTTTGTTTTTATTTTGTTTATTACTATATTTTATAAACTGTTCCTTTCTCCCACAGTCTCCTGTAAGTTTTTGGAGCTTGATCTGGTCTATTCCCCATCTAAACCACAGTAAAAGGTATCTCCTGGCCTCTGCTTTCATTCTCAAAGATGAATAAAATCTCACATTCTCACCTGAACCCAAACGGAAATGATCACTCCTTAAACATTAATTCTCTCAACAAATACCTTCTGCTTTATAGTCTAAATAACCCTTTCACATTTTTTTTTTTTTTTTGGAGACAGAGTCTCACTGTGTTGCCCGGGCTAGAGTGCCGTGGCATCATCCTAGCTCACAGCAACCTCAAACTCCTGGGCTCAAGCAATCCTTCTGCCTCAGCCTCCCGAGTAGCTGGGACTACAGGCATGTGCCACCATGCCCGGCTAATTTTTTCTATGTATTTTTAGTTGTCCGATTAATTTCTTTCTATTTTTAGTAGAGACGGGGTGTCGCTCTTGTTCAGGCTGGTCTCGAACCCCTGAGCTCAAACAATCCACCCGCCTAGGCCTCCCAGAGTGCTAGGATTACAGGCGTGAGCCACAGCGCCCGGCCAACCCTTTCACATTTTGTTAGTCAATCAAATTGTACTTCAAATTTATTTTTTTTCTTTATATTTTCTAAAGCAGTATTTTTCAAACTTTTTTTGATACATTGACACATATACAAAACTGCCACACATGCAAGTGACATGCTGCCCTTTGAGTTATGCAGTGCCTAGCCTACAAATGCCTGCAACTCAAACAAAAGTTCCCTGAGTCAGTGCTTATACTTACTATTCTCAGGTAAGAACTCCAACCTCACAGAGGATGACAAGGAGTAAGAAAACTTCCAGGAGATGACTAAGCAAGCATAAGGTTGGCTTGCCACAACTCCATAGTGCTGAAAGTAGACAATGAGATTCGATGAGTTAGAGCATGACTCTTTAAAACTCTCAATCCAGCAAATAGCAGGAAAATCAGCATAGTAGTACCAGTTCCTCTGCTTCAAGTACCATGAGGTGACATAATAGGCCAAAATGGTGATTAAACCCACAGTGGGTTGTGCTGCAGCTGGGGAACCCAGGGCCAAGGGCTCACCACCTTTGAAGCAAACAACTAACAAGACAGTCTCTCTCCCCTGGGAGTAAACAGTCTCACGGTAGTCATGCTATGATCGCTTTCACCAGTTAATTGCCTACATGACTAGCTACAAAAACTGCTCAGTATCAGGAAATGATTATGCCTTGCAATTTGTCACACTCAACAAGGACATGTAGGGATGTGTGTTGCTCATTATGGGCTGCCCTTCCCAACAAATCTGTAATGCATGATGGAATTGTTTATTTTACTCCACTTTGATAAAATGCTAGTCAACACCAAATCAATTGATTTCATGACTAATAGATATAACTCACATTTGGAAAATCACTGCCTTACATACCTAGTAAATGCCTTGCAGATTCTGATTCAACAAGCTATTACTAAACACCAAATATTTGCCAGATAATATGTTCCATGCTCAAGAGGCAACGTGTTCTAGTAGAATAATCATGGGCTTTGTAACAACTGTAGTTTAAGTTCTCTTTTTGCTATTTATTTAGTCACTGTTAAGTATTTTGGGTTTTTATTACTTTATTTTGTTCTTGTGAAGCTAAAACATGATACTCTAGGTAAGACATCTTGTACATGGCCTGGAAGTTGCCAAATATTAGTCTTAAATGATCTGCCTACATGAAGTTTTTGCAGTGAAAAATTACACCTAAGTTAGGAAAGGAAATATTTAAGTGGTACTTTAAGAAATCACATGAAAATTGAAATTATTGACTGAACTCTTCAACTTAGAAAACACAAATCATGTACACCCACATTTACTCATATTTTATCACACACACACATACGCACATACACATATTAAGCACAAGGCAGTTAATGGAATGTAAAATAAACTTGAAGCCCAATGAAGCAAAAACCAAAGGAAACAAAACAAATAAAAATCTGAGATTTGAAAAAAATAAATTTGTGTTTCATTATATCCTATAGCCCACTTTGAAAATTAGTATGATTAATATTACTTACAATTCACTAATAATTTTCTAGTTAAAATCTTTGAAGACAAAGTAAAAATATTATATTTGCTTTTCTTTCTACAAAAAAGGAATCTCATTTGTCTCCTCTACTAATCAAGTACCATGACAACATAAAATAAATATACGATTTGCTTTATAGTGCAAGATTATGATAATACTGGAGTGTACATGAAACTACTGTCCAGTGAAACTTCTTTGGTATGGCAAGTTTTTATATGAATATCAACCTGGATACATCTTACTATAATTTTTATTTTTTGTAATGTTTGACTTAACCAGTGCACTATCTTTGTTACCATTTACAAATGACTATGCTAATTTATTTCTACAGTCTCTGGAAAAACATGAAAGCCTAAATTTTTTTTTTAAATAGCTATTTCCTCATATATGCTAGGTAAGACATATCTAAAGCATGACAAAAAACACCCTGTCTTTATAGTAAATCTTGGTGAAAAATATTTAGAGCATCCCAGAGTTACACTAGTTGGGGGTCACTATGCAACTGAAGTTGAGCAATTAAGTCCTGCTGCTATATCCTGTATGTATATGGTCTTAATTATTAAAAACCCAGAAGTGTGAACCTAAAATGTTGACGACTACCTAAAGATAAAGATCATTATTAATATAGTCCAGACAAAAAGTTTTATTATTAAAAGAAAACAAGGTACAACTATATATCCACTTTAAAAACTTGTTTTATTCGTCTTTATTCAAGAAGCAAAGTTGATGTCGAACAAGGCAAATAATCTTGAAGCGTATTAAGGAAAAATATGATTTAGCATTTATAGCCATGTTAATGGTATCATACTATAAAATCATAATATTCCTGCAGGTTGGCCACTTAAAAATGAATCATTTAATGACAAAAGTACATATTTTAGCAATCTGGGATTTCAAATGGAAGAAATATTGATTTGCCACTCCATCTATGTGTCAACTCACATACTTCTTGAGTAAAGACTAATATTTCTGAGTAGACATGAAATCATTTTGAAATTATTAAAACAGACAAGGGTGACAATCAGTTGATTATATGAAATGCAACCTTTTGAGTCAAACTGTGACAATTTATAATTGCCTGCTGTGTGATAAATTGTCAGTGGAAATAGTCACATAACTTACTAGAATCAGAACATACATTAGAAATAATTTAGTTCATATCCCTTGATTAATAGATAAGAAAACTAAAAAATAAGTGAAATGGCAGAAGTCTCCCAGCTAGCTATTGCGAAACCTAAGACTTAAATCTAGATAAAGCATTTATTCTACTATACAAATAATTGTTTTATTTATTCATCTGAATATTCTACAAATATTAACTTATTTTTTGCCATACCTTGTGGTAGGCCCAAGGGATAAAAATGGAAAGACTTGGGTGTGCCATCTAGAGAGACTGGTTTAGCAAAGGAGAGAGATAATAATAGGAAGAAGGAGAAAGAGAAGAAGAAATTTTTATGGTGGAATGTGGTAATTGTTGTACCAACAGTCTTCACAGGGTCCTAGGATTGTGCCCAGTGCCCTTTGAATGGTATACTTGGCAGAGATCGCACTTGAGTTGCATTTTGAGTTGAATCCCTTCTTATCTGGACTGTTGCCTCTTAAAAGATATCCCCACTTCCAGTTTGACCTTTTTCCAAATCTGTCCTCCAAATTGCTGCCTGGCAGGTCTTTCTAAAATCTAAAATCTAATCAGAGCATTTGCCTGCCTGCCTGCCCATATAAGAGCCTTCAATGGCTCTCCATCTCTTCAAAATGAAGTTCAAATTCATTATCTTATCATGAGATCTTTCATGATCTGGCTTCAGTCAATTACTCCAGCCTTACTTCCTGCTGGTCTTCCAGAAACATTCTTTGATTCAGAAGCATAGAACTACTTACTGTTACCTCTGGGCCTGGGTAGAAGTTGAGAGAATTGTAGCCTGAAGGCCACCATTAACTCAGTGAAGTTGGAAGTAATCTTTTGAAAATAAAAGAAAAAGTGGTGATATAGGAGGACTTTGGGAGAAATCAAAATTGACAATAGTTATTCTTATATGTGCATTTATGTGTTGATCAGTTAACACCAATTTGATGGTGAGTACATGTGGTGCTTGTCTTTCCATTCTTGGGATACCTCATTTAGTAGAACGTGTTCCAGCTCTTTCCAGGAGTATACAAGAGGTGCTATATCACCATTGTTTCTTAAAGCTGAATAGTACTCCATGGTATACATATACCATTTTATTAATCCACTAATGTATTGATGGACACTTGGGTTGTTTCCACATCTATTGGATGTTGGGCAGGGGGGAGGAGGGAGGAGGGGACGGGTATTTGCATACACAAAGAGTGCAATGCACACCACCCAAAGGATGGACATATTTGAAACTCGGACTTGGGGGGGGGCAAGGGCAACATACGTAACCTAAACATCTGTACCCCCATAATATGCTGAAATAAAAAAAAATTGACAATAGTGACCAAGATGATAGAGAGAGGGGATGTCCTAGACAGTCAATTAGTGGTAAGGCACAGTTTGGGTTAAGAGTTCTTTCATTCCCCTAATTCTTTATGTGTAAATTGACAACTAAGTTAGTTGAAAAATATGTTTTGAGTATCACCTTACAAACTGCCCACCTATTTGAAAATTAAACACTGTTGAATCTTAAAGACAGTTATTTTTTTTCTTTAGAACATTTGATATATTTTCCTATGCATGCTATGCCATTTCAATTTGAAAGCCTAAGTCCCTACAATTAAAAACCTGCCTGAAGTAAAAGATATTTACATGTCCAACATATCTAAATAGCTTGAGAAACTGCACAAAACATTAGCACATTTCTGAAGACTCCTATCTTCCCCTTATTTTCTAAAGGATGAGAGGACGAGTTCTCCAAATTGAATACAGGAGAGAAATAGAATAACCAGATTATAATTTTGAATAATGCTGGATACTTTCTGATATAGAACCCGTAAAATGTGGCTTCATTACTAAAGTGAGAATGCTACTCTGGGTTGCAAAAGGGAATTGGGAACTGATTATGGCTATGTGAAAATGGTAAATGTCAGATCGCAGTTTAATTGTGGTGGAAATATGTGGTAGATCATTCTGAGTATTAAACAGCTGTGTAAATATTGGAAGAGCAGAAAATCTAACATAACAAATACTTAGATGTTCTGAGGATCTTGCTTTTAAAAAAGTCATGAATTAAAATCCTATGTAGGAAAAATAAAGGTTAAGATACAGTGTACAAATCAGGGTTTCTCCACCCTGACTGCATGTTGGAATCACTTAGGGAGCTTTTAAATTAAACCCATGTCTCGGTCCCACTGCCAGATATTCTGCATCAATTGCTCTGGGGCAATGCCTAGGCATCAGTATTGCTTTTTATTTAAATAAGGTCCATATCTGATTCTGCTGTGCAACCTGGATTGAGAACCACTAGTCAACATAGATGAACATAAGGTTCATATATTTCAGTTATAAAAAATAAGGTAGAAAAGTTATTCAATCTTACTAGAATTTTTCCTTGCACAGCCATCATGCAATGATGCAGTTAACAAAAATTAAGTTGCTTACCTGCAATTTTATGATGAAACTGACTAAACAAATCTTCCAAAGATAAATGAAATAAAGGCAAAACCAGATAGAAGTGTATTTCACTGTCTTTTTGTGAATTCACATCTACGTGACTAAAACTATTAATGCTCAGTAGAACAAGTCATCTTCACAGTGCATTTTTATATACCCTGTGAAGGTCCCATAAATAAAACATGGCTAAAATCATGTAGGAGGGACATTTATCTTGAAAACCCAAAATCCCTAAAGCAAGGGATTATATATTGTATATATTATAGTCATCATGCCAAAAAAGCGATGTACATACAAACACACACACACATACATGTGACATACTTCGCCAGCTATCTGAACTATAAAATATGCATTATAAAAGCTGCACGTGTATACATTCATCAAACAAATATGAGCACAAGCAAAGGAATGTTACTGTCTTAAATAATCTCCATCTTTTTAATGTAGCTGTATTACCCACCATTTCAGCTGATACAAGAAGACTAGACCTATTTCCAATATAGAATTTGCCTGTTAAGGGTTCAGTTTTGCCACCATTAAGGATATATAAAAGAATGGGCCAGGCAAACACAAAATAGCACTCTCTGTGGGGCCACAAGCCTTAGTTCAAATGTTATTTCTGCCTAACTTCTATGAGCCTTGGCAATTTCATCAATAAAAGCATGATACTTTTATCTGCATCAAAGGATTCTCGTAAGGACTAAAAACTGTTAAGCACCATGGAGGCAAAGTGTTTCAACTGCTTTGTTCTCTCATCCCAAGCCTCTAGAACAACTCTTGGTACCTAATATGCAGTAAATATTTGTTCAGTGAATAAGTGAAACATTAGTGCGTACAATTGACTACCTTGCACTTAGCAGTCATTCAAAAAAATGTTAGTTAATATTACTGCTCTTTTATTTCAAAATATGCTTGCCTAATTTGAGTCATCAAAAACTTGAGATGTGATACTAAGGCAGTGGAAGTGTTGTCCTCAAAAAAGATTATCTATCTCTATCTTGCACGGATATCTGAAACCTGATTATGTGGTGCTGAGATAAGAACCAAAAAATTCTCAGGAGTAAAAGGATTTTGCCCTGAATGAGAGGAAGCCCTGAGGAAGATGATTTTGCACAATCCTTGGTAATCATATGCAGGGTTGGGATTCTTTAAACTGTAGCAGTTTTAGACCTAGGCTGAAAATCCATCATATATGTCATGCACCAAACCTCTTCCCAAATAAGAATCAGATTGTTTCCTTTGGTTTCTGGTCACAGAACAGATAAAACCATCCCTCCATTTACCCAAATTAGAAACCCTAATATCCTCCTTGACACTTCTCATTCTCAAGCTGAATTGCTCTCCACCAAATTTGTTTATTCTCCCTGTCTCTACTCAGACACGTCCCCAAACCTACTCGATGTAATCTTTTTTACATGTTATAGCCAGAATGATCTTTCTTAAAGGCAAATTTGATGAGCATGCTGCAGTTAAAAAACTAGTATTAAATAATTTTCCCTCTGCCCTTGAGGTCATGTTAGCATTCTTTAAATGGCTTACAAGGCTTTTCAGCATTTGGCCCCTGTGAACTCTATAGGAAGAAAAATATGCGTGTATACACATATACACAAGTTTGTCTATTTTCATTTATATCTAACTGAAATTTAGTATTTGCTTCAATTATAAATACTGGTCATAAACAGAGATTGTGACTTTGTAACTAATGGAATTGACAAATATTTTATCATTATATTACAGTTGTAGTTTTCTTAAATATTATTTGCATTCATTTTTACTCTAACATTAGGTCTGCCACTAGCTCTTGTCATAGAAGTGTTAATAAAGAGCTACATATATTACTATGTTGCAAATTTGTTTCATTATGTTTTGATCACTGTCTTTCAATATAACTGATTTTCTTCATAATCCAATATAGTTTTATTTTATGCATATAAAAACATTCCAAGAAAGGGCCCATAATCACCAAAATGCCAAAGGGGTTTATTTCTCTCTCTCTCTCTCTCTCTCTCTCACACGCACACACACACTGTTAAGAACCCCTGAATTATATTGTAATAACCTGCATATTATTATTTGTTTGTTTTCCCTGTAAGATATAAACACCAGTAGGACAGGCTTTGCTTCAAAATGGTAACCTCCCAGGTTGATTCAATAGGGACTCAATTCATATGTGTTGAATTAAATTGAATTAAAATAAAGCCCTGAGATACAGCCATAATTTCAGATGGTGGTTTTTTGTTTTTTGTTTTTTGTTTTTTTTTATTTCAGCATATTATGGGGGTACAGATGTTTAGGTTATGTTGCCCTTGCCCCCCCCCAAGTCCGAGTTTCAAATATGTCCATCCTTTGGGTGGTGCGCATTGCACTCTTTGTGTATGCGTATACCCGTCCCCTCCTCCCTCCTCCCCCCTCCCCCCTCCTGGTTTTAAGAACACTTTAGCACTTAGTAGGGTGATGCTCTTTAAATTGAAACCATATTGTTAGGATTAACGTTTCCAAAGTCACTAAATTTAAATTTTAGAGATTTATTTTCTGATTACTGGCTCCAAGTATTCATTTTAGTTTATGAGTGCAAGCATTCAGAATGACTATGTGCTGGAAGGGTAAAAAAAGATGACAACTTTGCCCTGGCCCTCAAAATCTCACAGCTCAAGATCTAATTCTCCAAATGTAGATAAAATTTTGCTTGTGTATTAAGTTGTATTTGGTTATATAACTTTTATTCAGATAAGAATAAGGAAGAATCTTGTTCCGCTCTTACTTTCTATTTCTTTAAAATAATAGTAATCATCATCATCTCAGGCAACAGCATCTCCAATGGGATAAATTTTGCCTGTCACATAAAAAAATACATTTGAATATATAGTCACATCATGTTTACTTTCACTTTTTTATAACTTTTCAAAAAGCATTATTCCACCATGACATTTACTGGGCTTAGTCATAGAACAAATGTGAGCTGTTAGGGAACTTTTAATTAAATGTCTTTATTTTATTTTTTATGTATAACTAAAGAGCATTTTTAGTCTACTGTAAATACAAGCTAATATCATTTGCTAAACAACATAAAAGTGATTGAATATTAATGTTAAAACCTTTCATGAGCAGATGAGAGACTCCTACATGATTTATTTTAATAAAAATAATAATAATTGCACATGTCCTCATACGAAAAATCAGAATGGTGTGATTGTTGACTGCACGACCAAAATCAATCTACCTCCTTTGTGGTTAGTCAATGCAGTGACTTCAGCACCTAGTATGCACAAGGTTGTACATTCTTTCTGTTGTGCATTCTTAGTGTTGTGGTCTTCTATAATGGAGTGATGGATTGTTTCATGCATATTTTCTTTAAAGCATTCACTTAATTTTTAAAGGGAAAACAATAAGTGACAGAAATAGAGCATAGACTATTTTCGGAATATACTCAGAATGAGCACTCAGTTAAAGATAAAACAAAAGACTCAGGTAATTAGAATGGAAATGTTTGTTTTATTATAATGCCAGTGAGTAAGGTGGTGCTTATCTAACATTTCCATATTAGATGTTCATGCTTATCTATCATTTTTATGTGCCACATTCCATGTCTGTTTTATTTCGACTTGAGTACCATTAAGTACTAGCAAAGAGTAATCAATGTTATGGTCCAGATCAATGCTTCTCAACTTTTATTGGCCACTGGTAACACCTGGGGATCTTGATATTTTATTTTCATTTTTATTTTATTTGTACAAATTCATTTGGCACACGTGAAATTTTGTTAAATGTATGTGTAGGTGATCGAGTCAGGGTATTCAAAATGCAGATTCTGATTGGGATTAGGGCTGAGAATCTTTTAAGAGAAAAAATGGTACCAGAACAGTTAAACAGGAAAGGTTGACTTTATTAAATACTACTGCAATAGAAGAAAGAGATTCAACTCAACTCTACTGAAGCAAAAGGTGAGAACATTTTTAAATGCTGGGTGAGCTAGTGGAAAAGTACTAGAGGTCATTGGCAGGGTGGGGAAGAGGCTGCTTCATTTGATTAGACAATCTCTGTTTGCTAATGGTCCCTTATCAAAGTTAGGCTCCTACTCCCCAACAGAGGTGCTAACTTTCTGGATGATTCCCTTTCAAAGGATTGGCTCATGGGTCTGTGAGAAAGACATTCCAGGGTTGTAGAAGATTAACATCTCAAAGGATCAGAAAAAGAATTTACAATTGCAAATTTTCTAAAGTGGGCCGGGCTTGGTGGCTCACGCCTGTAATCCTAGAACTCTGGGAGTTTGAGGGGGAGGATTGCTTGAGCTCAGGAGTCTGAGACCAGCCTGAGCAAGAGTAAGACCCGTCTCTACTAAAAATAGAAAAAATTAGCTGGGTATCATGGCTTGCGCGCTCCTGTAATCCCAGCTACTTGGGAAGTTGAGGCAAGAGGATCACTTGAACCCAGGAGTTTGAGGTTGCTGTGAGCTAGATTGACGCCAGGGCACACTAGCCTGGGCAACAGAGTGAGACTCTGTCTCAAAAAAAAATTTTTTCCTAAAGTGCATGCCCTAAGAAAAAGGAAATCACAGGCCAATAGTCAGAAAGAGGCCTATCTAAACTTTAGTCAAGCTGAGGGGCACATTGAGGCCATGTTGACTTTCTAATAAACTCCCAGGCGGTATTGATATTGTTGGTCTGTAAACCATACTGAGTAGCACAGGGGTACATTCTTGTATTAATATACAGAAAATATTCAATACTGATGAGTTATGTAACTTATTTTTAGCTTCTAGAGTATACCTTTTATAGAAGTATTTGTTTGAAATGATCAATACCATTGTCTATCTAGATGGATAATAAAAGTGTTGTGTGCAATATTTATAGCAATGGTATCTATTCATATATCTAGGGGCCTACTAAAAATGTCTGAGAGTCTCTTCTTATGAGATGAAATTTGGAATAAGGTAGGTCCCAGGGTTCAGGACACATATGATGTTTAACTCATTTCCCTATGAAAAAAATAGTGTTAAAAAGAAGTTTCATTGTTATATTTTGTTTTAATTATTCTCTCTAAGCCCCTAGCAAATAGGTTGCATCATCCATTTTTAATAGCTGAAAAAAACTGTAGTTATTTTGGGTTAGTGACAGTGCAAAAAGTACAATTCAATACTACAAATAGTTATTACCTGATAAATTCAAGTTTTTAAATTATCAGCTAAAATAGAATGAATATGCCAAAACTGTAGAAAATCATTAAAGATAGAATAATAACATTCCAGGGACTTTTTTAAAAAATTGAATTCTCCAAAGGACATTATTATAAACTAATTTTCCTAATTGCATAGGAATGGAGGATTGCTTTTTTAATATTAGTCAAAGGAGATTCAAGACGTTTGAGTCAACTGTGTGGACACTGGCGTTTATCCTATTAAATTTAATGTGGTAATTTAAAGTGTTCTTGTTAGAATAATCAACATTCCAAAATGCCATTCATTAACATATTTTATACAGAAAATAGTAAGGCCTGAAATGAACTCAAAAAACAAACTTTAAATTGCTAAAACTAAAAGCATATAATGATAACACAATCCAAAGATCAAAAAACACATTAATTAAAACTTAAGAAAATAAATCAACGAATTAATAGGATTAAGAAAGCTCTGGCTTGTTTTCATAAAAAAGCTAAAAAGTTAAGAATGTGATTTTTTTAAGACTATCTTTCCATAAATGCAGTTTTTAATCCATTCAAAGCCTAATCTAAATTTAAAAATTAAAACAAAAAAATTCCTAATATTTTAATTTTAATCACAAGAGGTTTAATCAGACTAAGACAGTTAATTTGGCAGCCTCCTTTTTAACAGATAGAGCTACTTCTTTAGTCTGCCTTGGTTAATAAAATAGATGCATTCCAATGAATTTGGATGTAAAGTAATAATCAGTCAACTGAATTCCGTTTTCCATTGATTTTCATTGTAAAATTGTAGAATTTTTTTGACATAAAATAAGCATCACTGTCTGAAATAAATAACTTAAATTGAAAATTGAATAAGAAAGAAAATATGGTGCAGAATATTGCAAAGACCTTCATATATTTGCAGCACTTTGCATCTACCAATTGCTTCCTGGACAGAGAACCATTTCCTATAACAACAGCTAACACCCGTGAAGGATTTTCTATCCGGAAGTAGTTTCTATAATCTTTACGTCTATTCATCTTCATGATTACCTTGTTAAGTGAATACTATTGAGATCATCAATATTTCCATTTTACATAATTAATAAGTGCCAGACTTTTGGTTTAAATCAGGTAGTCTGACTCCAGAGCCTTCATTAAAAAAATATATATTTTATTTTTATAGGTAACACAAATACTGAAAATATTTATAAAACAAATTTACAGTTAATGAACACCCTTATTACTATCCCTGATGTCAGAAGCTAGAACCTTGCAAGCCATTCCAGAAACCTTCCATGTGCCTTCTTGTAACCGCCTTCATACATACACAGATACACATACATAAGTGTTAACACTATAGTGACTTTTTGGAATGGCATCCTTACTTTTCTTCATAGCTTTATCACTCAAATACGCATCCCTAAACACTGTAGTTTAGTTTTGCCCAATTTTAAAAATATTTTAAATATCTTTTAATCTATAGTTTTCCCCTTTTTATCTTTTTCTTTTATTTAAAACAGTTTATTTGTTGAAGAAGCTAGATCATTTGTTCTGTAGTTTTCCATGGTCTGGCTTTTGCTGTCTGTGTTTTTGTGATGTGGTTTAATTTGTTCTACTATTGTCTTTCTTGTGTACCCTCTTGCCTTGTCTAAAAATCACCAAACTTCAAGGTCTTCTTCCCTGCCCTGCTCCATGGCACTTTTCAGCCCACTCTGGACGTGGGTGGTGGCCAGTAGATGTGGGTTGCAATTTCTTGCTTCTCTAGTCATGTATATTTGGCTCTGGGATTCTAAATGCCCATCCAAGAACATGTTCCAGGGATAACAGGTTATGTATGGTTTCGAGGCAGAATGAGAAAAGTAAACAATATATAACGCATGTTTTAATAAAATTAAATTTCTCCTTTTAAAAGAGTATTCTTTTTTGTTTTTTTTGAGACAGAGTCTCACTGTGTTACCTGGGCTAGTGCCGTGGCGTCAGCCTAGCTCACAGCAACCTCAGACTCCTGGGCTCAAGCGATCCTCCTGCCTCAGCCTCCCGAGTAGCTGGGACTACAGGCATGTGCCACCATGCCCGGCTAATTTTTTCTATATATTTTTAGTTGTCCAATTAATTTCTTTCTATTTTTAGTAGAGACGGGGTCTCGCTCTTGCTCAGGCTGGTCTCAAACTCCTGAGCTCAAACAATCCGCCCGCCTCGGCCTCCCAGAGTGCTAGGATTACAGGCCCGGCCAAAAGAGTATTCTTTATTATGATATTTCAGTTGGCCTACTGTTTTACTGTTATATTTCCCTTTCATTGTTGTGGTTTTGTTTGTATTTTCGTTTTGAGCAAATAAAAAGTTGGAAACCCAGTTGACATTGACATCTTCATTATTTTTTTTATTCTGCTGATTTATAAAATTGCAAAGTTTTGGAAACACTACTTTAGCCTTAAAATTCCTTCAGAAAATTACAGTTTTAATTTTCATAAAATAAATTATTGTTCTTAACCAATTCTGTATGATGCTTTTTAAAAAAATTCTCTCTTAGATATACCTTGAGGAAAAGTATGTGTGATTTGTCTAAGCTTTTGAATAAAAGTCATTCTTTCTCAAATACATTTTCACCACTGAAACTGTTATATTACTTTATGGAAAGGAGAAAAGCAACTTTCCTTTTTTGGTACAGGAAACATAAAAGTTCATCTCATGGGAGGTGTGGAGAGAAGGGTGGTGAAGTAATCCTCCTCTGTACATTTCTGGATCTGTTCTTAAATCAGATTGGTTTCATTCACATTGCCTGCTGTCATGAAAGTCCATGCCTTGCATGCAATGCCAACATAAATTCTCAGCACAGGAATAGCTCTGCTTGTTGAGGAAGATGTTCTGAATTATTAAATTTTTTAAATTAGCTATTCCTTCCTATGTTCTCAGAACATATATTAAAAAGAGTGATCTGGGGTATTTTATGTTAGTGTAGGAAAGGCAATCCAAACCTCCTTTCTTTCTCAGCTTAGCTTATTATATCTTCAGTACTTGCAAACTGTGTGGTACATGATCAGTCACAGCACTCTGCTATTTATTGAGCATCCATGGCCACTGGCTGACATGGCATTGAATATAACATTGTATTGTTGCTCCAAGCCTTTTAGCCTTCGTGCTAAAATGACTCAACCCATCATAAGAAATTTATAATGGATATATAACTCACCTGTTTAGTCTGCATCAGATTGATTTGTTGTGAAGTTACTGGCTATAATGTCTTTGAGAGAGTAGACCTTCATTTCAAATAAAGACAGCCTCATCTATGGATTTCAAAGCATGTCTATACACTGTAAGTCTGTATTAAGGAAATAAGATGAAGCCAACTGTTAAAAATGAGAAAATATGTGTGAAAGGGTTTGGCACTGTGTTACATCAAAGTATTAGGAGATTTAGGGCATATTGAAGATTAATATTGTTGGAAAGATTATTTTGAATTCTCTAGAAAAATTAGCACTATTAATTAGGTGATGTGATTTCAGCTTTCCCAGGCAGTCTGCTCCTCACAGTATGAAAATCTTCTTCCAAGCCCACTTGCTTTATTGTGGCCACTGTAGTTGCTCTATCATTATGGTGTTTTACAAAAAAAAAAAAACAAATTACATGATTATCTCTCAGGCAACCAGGGCTTTTTTTCCCCAAAGTATTATGGGGGCACAAATCTTTTTGGTTACATGGATCACTTTTATAATGCTTGAGTCATGGTTATAAATGTGCCCATCATCCAGAAAGTGTCCACTGTACCTGTTGCTTTTGGCCCATCCTGTCCTTCCCCCTACCCCCTGCTCGATTTGCAACCAGGGCTTTTTGTCAGCCCACTTCATCTCCCCATCCCTTCCTATAGTTCTTTACACCTCTGGAAACTGGAAAGCCCACATCCCATTCTCTTCTGCATCTCCAAGCCTGCCAAAGTTCCTTTCTAAAACCGTCGAACGACCACAAACTAATCTGATGAAGTGATTCATACTAAAGTTTTAATGAGAAGTGACTGAGCACTAGGCAAGGCCATTCTTCAACTACCCATTGTATTTTATCAGTGATCCTCTGCAG
The DNA here is from genome assembly GCF_000956105.1 of Propithecus coquereli. Taxonomy (NCBI): domain Eukaryota; kingdom Metazoa; phylum Chordata; class Mammalia; order Primates; family Indriidae; genus Propithecus; species Propithecus coquereli. The sequence goes on along the minus strand of NW_012148653.1, from coordinate 2,548,401 downwards.
GCAAAGCGTGTGACTGGAGTTGGAATTTAGAATTTTCCGTGACCATAGCCCCATGGTTTACATGTGAGACTTTTGGTAGCAGGAGTCTCTCAAAGCCTCTAACTCAACTATAGTCTGAAATAGGCATAAGCAAAGCCGCAGTGGCATTTTAAAGAAAGCTGTTGTAAATAATCTAGTATTACAAGTTCAGTCTGTTCTGCATTTATCACAAAAAATAGAATCTTCTGCTGCAAGATATTAGAATTTCTGGTGTCTTAAGCAACAGGCTTGAATGTCACTACCTGGATTCTTCCCTTTGGCTTCGTGTTTGCAAATAGGATGGTTAGGAGGATGGGGCAATTGAAGGGGTAGCTGCTCTATGCAGTTGCTTTTGTTTATTTTCTTACTGACCTGGCACAGCGTAGGCGGAGGCGATGCATGTTTCCTGACATTGGGCCAGTGATGTATGGCCTGACCTTCAAAATGAGGAACATCATCTCTGTGGATGAGAGTGTAGCCGTGCAAATGCTTTTATCCCATATTGTTCAGCAGTTTGCAAACAGTTCCGACAAAAAGTACAAAAAGTACTCACCCCGCTGAGTTCACTGAAGCTTGTATATTGGTTTTAGTTTGAACATTTTGGCAAATTAAGTGCCGAGTGAAACCATAAAATTGATTTTATTTACTACAAAGCCTTGTGGTGTCTGTTGGTGGTTCTTGCATCGTTTTCCTTTAGTCTTTGAGATTGTTTCTGTTGGTGACTTATCTAACTTTACATGAAATTTGCATCCATTTCAGGATAATTCTTCCCCTGGGTTTCTTCTTAATTGATATGGGACATGATCTTCAATCTGAAACTTTGTGCATAAAGTTATTAACAATAGAGTTCGGGTTTACGCCCACCCCAGGTGATTCTGATTCAGGACATATGAGATGGAAACCCACACTTCACATTGTTAATAAGTAGGTGACCCCCTCTATGTGAATCTACTGAGCTCATGTTTATAAATGCTGCCTGTACCCTGCAGTCACTTTCTAACTCTGCTAAATAATAATAAAGGTGCACAAGGGATAACTCTTCTGATTTACCATGAGATACTTCGAGTTTTTTCTATTTGGTTCAATAGTGCTGCTATGGATGGCATTCGAAGCAAATGTTAAGATTGGGCATAGTATATTTTGAGTGGATTGTGAGTTTTCCTTAGAACCACCAGATAAGTTAGAATTGTAAGGGAGCCATCTAGTGGATAAGCATATAGACCTGTTGCATCTTGCCTTAAGGTCTTTGCCTTATGGGTTTTATCAGAATATAGATTTAAATATATATGTAACTAAGTATATATATGCTGTGAATACATATGGTTATAAATTTTATTTTGTACTCACATGAAATATATATTAAATGTCAATGATTTTTATTTTATGTTTTTGCTCTTTTTATTTAAAAATAATTTCTCATCATTTTATACATAACAGTTTATACTTTATGTAGTTCTATTCCTTTTATGAAACATGGATACAGAGATGAATAAGACATGGTTTTGCCATAAAATAAAACCACAATTTATTTGTAAGGACATAAAGATAGGCTACTAATTAAAATATATTGTTTGATGCCGACTAAATCTCCCTTGGATTTGAATGTAAGAGGGATTTTAGGACTCAAAAAATAGTTTATACAATTAGAGAATGCATAATAGTGTGAAGGAGTCACAGTCTAAGATACATTACTATTTTTTATTACTCCAAAATTTTGTTTTTGAAACAGAGTCTGGCTCTGTCACCTTGGCTAGAGTGCAGTGACGTTATCATAGCTCACTGCAACTTCAAACTCCTGGGTCCAAGCGATCCTCCTGCCTCAGCCTCCCAAGTAGCTGGGACTACAGGCGGGCACCGTGATGCTTGGGTAGTTTTCCTATTTTTAGTAGAGATGGGGTCTCGCTCTTGCTCAGGCTGGTCTTGAACTCCTGAGCTCAAGCAGTCCTCCCGCCTCAGCCTCCCAGAGTGCTAGGATTTATAGGCGTGAGCTACAGCATCCGGTCTACTCTGAAGTTTTTTTTTTTTTTTTTAACAGTTTATAACAAATGCCTCAAGCTGATTAGGGTATTGCCAAAAATCTACATCTTGCTACTTACATTTACAATAATCCACTATCTATCCCTCAAACAAGCGTCCTCCTTATTTCCTGCATATTATTTTTATAATGCAGTAAAGATGAGTTAGACATTTGAGCAATAGTGCTTGCCTGTTACACATAGAAAAACTAGTTAATAGGAGAGCAAGATACCCAAGACATTCATTTTTCTAGGCCCACATTTTAAGTATATTGTCACAAGAAACATTTAGAAGTTTGACATTTTGAATTAAATTGAGGATATTCTATCACAATTTAGACTGTATCAAGTTCGTAGGCTGGGTCATTCCTCCTTCCCCTGTACTCTGGGAATCTCATCCACTTATGCCTGACTCTGCTATTCAAGTAACCCGCAGGTTTTCTCCCCAAGTGCTATATTTTCCCTCTCCTCTCCAGGATTCAGGCTTCCAAATACCTGCTGGACATTACTTCCTGGTATTCTTACACTCCAACATGCTCCAAATCAAATTAGTTATCTTTGTACTACTCTTGTGTTGTGTATTTCAATTAAAGGCTTTTACCCTTAATTTTCATAGGAATAAAAGATTCTCTTTAATCTTTCTCTCTAATTCTCCTCCCCTAATTTTTTGTTGATTCCATCTCTAAAGTCTATCTAGCATCATTCATTCAGGATACTCTGCAAAATGTAGATTATGAGGTCAGGTCCTGTGGAAGGCAGGGAGCCTATATCAGGACCCACAGAGATTCCTGCCTCCCTGGTGTGCATGCCCAGTGTAATCCCCTCCCCTTGAGTGTGAGACTGAATATAATGGATGGCACTCCTACAACTAGGTTACATTATACAGAAAAAGGGAAGGGAATTTTCATATATAATTTAGACTGCAAATCAGTTGATTTTGAGCTAAACAAAGGAAGATTATCCTGGGTGGGCCTGACTTAATCAGGTGAAAGCCCCTAAAATAGTAACTGGGCCATTAGGAACTGCACCCTTCCTGAAGACAGATTCTCCTGCTGGAAAGGAAATACTCCTTGATGAAGTAAGCAGCCATGTTGTAAGCGGGCCTGTGAGGGGGCCATGTGGCCATGAATTTCAAGTGGCCTCTAAGAGTGAAGAGTGGTTCCTGGCTGACAACTAGCAAGAAAACAGAGACTTACAACCACAAGGAAATGAATGGTGCTACCAATCACAGGAGCTTGAAGGAGGACCCAAGCTCCACAAAGGAATGCAGCCCAGCTTCCACCTTGATGCAGCCTTGTGAGGCTCAGAGCAGGGGACCCAGTTAAAAAGTGCTTGGAATCCTGACTTACAAAAACAGAAATAACAAATTCATGTTGTTTTAAGCCACCAAAACTGTGGTTATTTGTTATGCAGCAATAAATAATGCAGGTCCTCATTATCTTTTCCTTTGGATCAGTACAATAACCTTCAGACTCAGCTCTCTTATTTCATCCATCCCCATGATATCCTACATACTGCAGTGGATAATTCTTACCACTCAAGACTGTTTTGAATATTAAATAAGACAAAGTATTGAACATTTCTTTACAATGTCTGGCCTATGTAATAGATCAACAAGCTTTAGTTATGTGATTATAACATTTAAGGCACTCTACTATCTACATTTCCCTCTCGTCCTCCAGCTGTATGATGCAGGCACCATTCTGTCTCCTGCTTTTGCAGCATGATGGAGAGTGAAATGCATGGATACTGTTTCAGTTTCAGGTACTACCCCTCCCCTGCTATATGACCTTGAGCAAGTTTCTTCACAGCCTCAGTTTGGTTATTTTTGAAATGGAGCTAATTGTAATATATAGTTCTCAATTTGTCTTGCCTCTATCTCTCCATAAATCAATCACATCTAACAACAGCTAAAAATTGGTCAGTGAGGCCACTAACCATAAGGACAATACGATGAATGTCTTTCATAACATTATGAAGACCCATGGAAAACTTTTTCTCTTTTCTATATTAGCAATAGTTGTGGCACTTCTGAACAATCAATGTGTTATCTGACCAGGCTTTCCTCTTTCAATTAGCTGCTAATTGAAACAATCTATACTAGCTTTTAGTTCAAACCTAACTATCTCCATCCTTGTATTTGCTTTTTCCCCTTATCAATTTCTAATTTATGTTTTCCTGTTATACTTAGGTAAATTACCCTAAACTCATTCTTAAAACAAGAATGGTATAAGTAAATATACAAATACCTTCCAGGGTTGTTACATCTGTAACAAGCACTATTCAAGTGTCATTTGTGAGTGTATGTGTATTTTAATGGTGTGAATTAACCAAACATGGGAAACACTAACATAGGAAAACCAATAATAAAGCAACTTACAAAATTCCATCAAATGAGTCCTGTTTCTTCCTATTGAACAGATCATGGATGCAATTCATAAAAAGGCAAATATAGTGATTCTTACATCGTCCATTTAGTTAAAATGTCCCAAATGCTATAGCATAAGGAAGTACATGTGCTAGGCAGCCTTTGAATTAATGAACTGATTTTGATGTTAAAACTGATGCTCTCTTCTCTCCCAGAGGTATGGCTATATATATCTATGCTTTAGCCAGCCACATTTTCACCAGATTCCATTTGAAAGTCAATTGGTGAATCATCCCCAATGCCTCATTGAACATAATGTCGAGCAGCAAGATTTCTGTATTATATTGATGTATTTAAGCAGCACCAAACAAGGAGACATATCAATGGAAATACTGGTCAAATCATTTGTCAAACATTCTGTAGAGAAAACAAATGACTGAGAACTTCTTGACTTTTCCATTGATTGAGTTACTGTACCCAAATAAAACATGATCCTGTATAGAGACATACTAACGCTTCATCATAAAAAAATAATTAAAAGTCTTAATTGAAATAAAGCCATATTTGTGGATATAATCCCTCTTTCAAGATATGCAAGCACTACTTCAGTTTACAGAGTTAAATAACTTCTTTATGATCTTATTGAGCAAGAATATAATAAATAGTACCAAATTAACATTGTATTTTGGATAGGGAGGACTGACCATGCTATGAGATCTTTAGCAAAAAGATGGAGCTATCTTCTGGTTAGCTTAGAATGAGTATTTTGTGCTAGCCATCACCAATTTGCACCAAAAAAAGATAAACTGTAGGTACATACAGCAAATACCTAGCCCTCTTAGGATATTTATGCTTTTATATCTTCTTTTTCTTAATTGTTTTCCAATTCAAGGTCACAACTGCAGTACCTTATATATCCAATATTAGAAGTAAGGACATCTGTGTTGCACTGATATTGTTAAATTGGTATTCAGTAAAATAAAACCATTCCTAGCAATAATGAGTGAGAACTTGCCTTTCATCTAGAGCCAAGTTCATTAGAAATTCATGCTCACAGCCCAGAGAAAAACAGAGTTTTTATGAGGTTTCAACAAGTAATATATCTGCATGATGGGTTGTTCCAAGAAACTAAGCAAATGAAAATGTCAGTTTGCAGAAACTGTCAAAACGAGCATAACCTAATTTAGAATTGCTGCTTATTTAATAAACCACCAGTAGCCCTACCAGATAGAGTCCTGTCAGTCTTGTAGAAAAAGTACTCATTCCTCTGGCACTTAAGTTTGTAGACATACTAGGCTCTGCTAATGGGAAAGAGCATTAATTAGATACAGCACCCAATCATTAAATAGTTGCAAACCATAGTATTCTTAGCTATGAAATGCTAGAAGCCTTGATCTGTATATATCCTGATATGTCAAAATGGGGCCCCAGTTTATATGTAATTATACAATAGGGTGCCTCATTTTGTGCTTTGCACATCCTTAAAATATACAAATTGATAAATAATTTTATTAATGTATATTCCATGAGTTTGAATTTTGTGTTACCCACTTAAAATAAGATCTCATCTGGGGCCCTTAGTGTTTGCATACTAAGGGTGTGGAATATTACTACTTTGCATAGTAACGTCTTTATAGACATCACCTCAGACTTCATGTTTTACCATTGTTAGTTATTGTGAAACAAATATGTTAGACTGGCAGTGGCCAATGCTGCTTCAAAAGAGTATACACATTAAGTGGATGACATTTTAAACTAGCTGTGGAGGAACTCTGAAGAGGGTAGGGCTGGAGATGACAGGAGTAGTGGGGGAGAGGTATTATGAAAGAAGAAAATATTCATGCATATTTAATTGCATAGAATAATTTGATTGCAAGTTCAAAGACAGAATGAAAAAGAATGTAATCAATTCTCTGCATGTTGGCACAATAGAAATTTAATGGGGAGACTGCGGAGGAAAAGAAATGAGAACAGCTGAATGAACTCAATCGCTATGATGTGGAGCCTTCCTTATTGTTGAGAATGGAAAAGTGCAAACGCACAGTGCACCAGATTTGGCAGCAAGCTGTGTTTTCTCAGTATGGTAGATCCCTATTGCTCATGAGTATTAGAGAAAGACCTACACACCTGCTTCTGTTGTTCTCAAACTGAATGATGATTACTGAGTTTATAAATGGCCTTTCTTTCCTCTCTGCTAATGTTTTCTCATATGTGGGAAAAGGTAGATTATCTGGCTATCTAAATATCACCTGGAATTGTTACACTATGCAGCGGGTGTTCATGAAATGAGAGTGGATGGTTTGGATTGATGCTTTTAAATAATAGCATGTTTTCAACATGTTTAATTGTATTTTCCAGACTTTCCATTTGTTCTTCCTTCACCATCTATTGATTATTATAATTTTGGCTCTGCAGGCCTGTTACCTAGAGTCATGTTGATAGGTTTTTGTCATCGTGTGACATTGCTTTCCCTCAATCTCACAATTGTGTAATTTCTTTTCACATGCCATTTCTTAAGCCCATTCTTGCATTGCTATTTACTCAATTATATGTGAATCTTGGAATCTCCCTCTCGTCCTACCTGACAACAGCCACTCACATAGTTTCTTTGCTCCTAACTTGCCTTGATTTCTTTCTATCCATTATATATCACCAGTACCCAATTTGGTCATCCATTGTGTTCGGGAGGGTAGAAACATCATTTTAGTGATATTTCAGTGACTCACAATTGTTCATCATGAACCTAAAGTTAACCTGTAGCAACCAGTGGACCTGTTGGCAGGTGCTATGTCAACTGTAGGGGGTAGATGTGGGCATGTGTAATCTGGAGAACAAAATGTCAAAGATGTCAGAGGCTGATGTGGCTGTCTTTAATAGTGAGTCTTATTAGGACATGGCCTAGAACTTTATTTTCAAAACAAAACAACAAAATGGATAATCACCTCTTTTCCTTATTAACGACCTCCTAATATCTACTGAATTGGTATTGCAAATTCTTATTTTAAAAGGATTTTAAAAAATCATAATTTAAAACATCTTTTTCATATTTCTCTATATTTTTACAAAGCTTTCTTTAAAAAAGATGACAACCTTTAAAAATAAGTTTTATATACCACATATGCTTTCCAATCAAAGAAAGATGGAAATGTTGATAGTAAAGCAAACATTTTCTTCATGGTCTGTGTTAAAATTTATTCTGACTCATTCATACTAACCTATGTAGAATTTATCTTGGGTAGTCTTATCTTTGTTGCAGAAAGTAGAATAGTTATTTTCCTTGTCATAAGTTCCACTTTATTATGTGATGGAGAACTGTTATAAATAAATTACATTACTTTTTAAAATATAATCAATATTTTTACATAAAGATCTTCTTGAATATCATACCACATTCAATTTCCAGTTAATCAAATGGAAAGTTAAAAAAAATTAGTGTGCATTAGTAGGCTTCTGTTGCTGCTGGTACAAGTTACCAAAAACTTAGTGGCTTAAAACAACATAAATTTATTACCCTATTGACATAGGTCTTACTGATTAAAGTGTCAACAGAGCTACATTTCTTTCTGGAAGCTCTAGGGAGGAATCCATTTCCTGGCATTTCCCAAATTCTAGAGGCAGTCCACATTCCCATGGTTTATGGCCCCCTTTCTCAATCTTCAAAGCAAGGAACATTACACATTTCTGACCACTGTTCGGTAGTCCCATCTTCCTCTCTGACTCTGTTCTGCCTCCTCTTTCCACTTAAGGAGCCTTATGATTAAATTGAATCCATCTGGATAATCCAGGCTAATCTTCCTTTTTTAAGGTCACCTACTAAATGACATAAATTCCATCTGCACCCTTAACTCCCCTTTGCCATGTAGCCTAATATACTCACAGGTCTGGGGATTAGGACATGGACGAGGAGGTGCAGGGGGAATTGTTCTGCCTGCCACAAAGTGGTATATAGGTATATAAATATATTTTTACTCAAGTCTGTCCATGAAAACAAGCCTCAGTAAAAGAGATTAAGTACTTTCCAATTTTCAACTTTGGCACTAGGTTTTTACCTATAGAATGAAAGGAAATCAACCTGATTATACCATGCATACTTGGAATCAATTTGAGGCCTTGAAATTGTTTATAAAAATAAATACATATATGACTTATGAAATTTGATTATAATATCACGGAATTTTCCTCAACCCAAATAATGTTCTGTGACACTAATACATAAAGCAAATTCTAGAATGTTATTCTACATTCTAAAAATGGTAAAGGCAGAAAATTGCTAACATCTCCAAACTTTTTCCTGTGAGCCACTAACCATTGCTAATGTCTCCTTGACACTATATTCCACAAATGAAGAAAACATTTGGTTTTTTTTTTTAATATTCTGTCAAATGGTACTATTTTTTCAAGCCCAATTCTAAATTTCTAAATAGAGGGATTATGAGCAAGCTTTCAATCTCTTTTATCCAGAGTTTATTTAGCATCATTGCATAGAGTACCCATGAAAATTTATGTATAGTATAGGAACATTTTGTTTGGGGGTTAAGAGTTGTGATAGTTTGCATGATTCCTATGGAAATTGGAACTGGTAGAGTCATAAGACACAGTGCCATATTCTTAAGGCAAACATACTATATAATGGAAATGGATTTATGGAAATGGAACTAAGTAGGCAGTTCTTCATGCAAAGGCACAATGATACAGTGGTAAAAATGGTGGGTTAGGATACAAGAAACTTGGTTTCTGATTATGGCTCTATCCCTAATTATTGTAATTATTATATCCTTTTGAACAAGTCAAGGGACAGCTTTTTGGTCTGATTTATCTTATGTTAAAAAAATGAATTGAGGTGGAATTACTGCAGAAGCCCTATATCATTCACAGCTTCTGTGATGCTGTGTTATAATCCCAGTTTTACATAGCTGCCACATGCTTCACATCAGCTCTAGTGGCTTGTGGAAGAAAGGGCGGAGGTGGGAGCAAAAAAACGAAATACAGCAAGGAGATGTGATATGGCAAAGATCTTGCTACTGCAGCTGTTGGAAACAGCTCACTGAAATGCTGAGAGCTGAAAAGGGCTCTTTTGCACATCTCCTTGCTACTTTACTGTTTTCTGAGTTCAATTCCAATGGCAATGGCGAATGTGAAGGGGCCTTAAAAAGAAATAGCATCAAGATGCTTTACTATAGTTCTGCGTTATTGTGTGTGGAATAGACTTGATACTGGAAAGTTGACAGCAAAGTTAAATTCTCCATATAAGATTTTTTTTTCAAATGACTTCTTTTTTATGGAATTGAAGCTGTACTCCCAGGGGAAGATAAATGATCCCACAACATACAGCAAAAATCAGAGAATGCTATTATAATAGAGACAGGATAGACCACAAACACAATCTATTCCATACCCACATTTAACTGATACAGACATGCAAACAGCGAGGCTTCATATTTTATTCAAGGTCAAGCAGCCAGTTATAGAATCAGGATCCATTATTTCTCACCAACGTTTTATACTTGAATTGCATATAATTACATATAGTATTAAAGAGGTTTTTTTTGGTTAACTGTTGACAGTATTAACATCAGACGCTAATTATTTAATAATGGTTAATACTTCAACCATGCTTCATATGTGCCAAACACTATTCTAGATGCTTCACTCAATGTAGTATTATTAATCCATTTAGTCATCCCAAGAATCCTATGAGATAGTTCTATATCTACTCCTATTTTACAGGAGGGATACCTACGTTCCAGTTCACACTTTTAATGAATATGAAAGATAGGATTTGAACCCAGAAAGTTTGGCTCCAAATCGGTGTTCCCAATTGTGCTGTAATGCCTCTGAACTTAAATGATACAAGAAAAGCTAAGGTACCTGGTTGGACCTGGATTCTTTCATCATTACAAGCATATGAGATGAATCACTTTACTGCTTAGATCTTTAATAAATATTTGACTTTTTAACTTAAGCTTCATGCATTCATTCAACATGTAGTGATTGAGCATCTACCATATATACAGGAATTTACTAGGTGTTGTAGGGGATACAAAGGGTAATATAATTCAAAATGCTAGCATGCATGATAAAATGGTATAAATCAAAGTATAATAAATAGCATTGATAACAACAATTCTTAGATATTACATATTTAATATGGGCCAGGCTTTGTGCTAGGCACCTTACATACATTATCTCATAATTTTTCACCTCAACCCCTTAAGGCAAGTCATATTTCTCCATTTCATAGATGATGAAATTGAAGCTTGAATAAGTAAGCAACTTACCCATAATTACAAAGGAAGTGGCACAGTTGGTATTCAAATCCAAGTCTGTGTGAATGAAAACCTCATTTTATTTCTGCTACTCTGCTCTGAATTGAGTAACCCAATCCTAAGGAAAGAGTATGCAGCACTACTCTCCATGCCCAGCTGGTGGCTGTTACTTCTGATTTTGTGGCCAGAATTTACTGTGCCTTCTTTTTGCACAGATCTTATAGGTTCCTGGGGATTTTCATCATCTCCCCATATGTGGTAGTGAACAGAAATCCTGGAGTTTATCTCCAGCCTTTCTATTTAGGCTTTTCCCAGCAATGAAATTTAAGACCAGAGTATTGCAAAGTATTTTAGGAGTGTGTTATGAACCCTCCATGTTGAATCCATGCTTCTTTGGTGCTTTCATATTCTTCTCACTCTATCCCATACCCACATTTAACTGATACAAACATGCAAACAGCGAGGCTTCTGAGCCCACACTCAAAACCAGCTGAAATCCCTTGATAACAACCTCAACCACTGGTGTCTGGCTCCACTCCCCGTTCTTGGTTTGTTTTCAAACTGCCCAACGAAATTACTTAGCACCAGTCAATCACAATCCCACCCTGGACCCCAATAAAGGCTTTGGCCCACAGGTTTTTGCACTTTATCTTCTCCTCACCTATTCAGTCATGCCCCTGTGTGACATGTGGTGACGCCATTCTCTGAGACCTGCTAGTAAAATAAACTTCCTTTCAAGGCTCTTTCTCCCCTTCTCCTTTACCTGGACCAACTTTACCATACCTTAGCCAACATCTACATTCTTAGAACAAATGGAATGAATGGAAACAAAGATAAGTGACTGATTTCTAAATATCTGATATTAACTTTGAACGTAATGATTATTTTTTGCCCTTTCCTGGTGCTCTTCTACTTTATATCCCATTTTTCTAATGTTTCTCTCATCTACCTCTGAAGATCCACTCCCCCTAGGATCTGGAGTCTTCTCTGATTCAGTCACTCATTTAGGGACTGGACTGAGTTTCTTCTCTTTCACCAAATAATGATGTGGTTTTAGCTTTTTATGCCTTTCGAGTGACACCCATGGAAAGAGAAGGATTGCATCTCTACCTTTAAAGGGCCTTGAGTTATGAAACAATTTCCTCCCATCCCCATCCTCTCTCCCACGCACACATAAACATTGTGTAATTCCATGTGTATCCCTGTTATCTATTTGTTTCTAGTGTTATGGTGACTTACAGCTTAGGGGTATAACTGTATGTGTATTATGTTCAGATGGAGACTTGTCAAGACAAATACAGTTTTCCTGACACTGATGCTTGCAGTCAACACTGGAATAGAAAGTTGATAACTGTGTTAAAATTTTTGCAAATGGCTACCATAGAAACCAACGTAAGAGTGACTTTGCACTGAAATGTGACATCTCAGGGATCTGTCTGGTGAATCTTTGACACAGAAAGCAAAATAAATCAGAAAGCAATTTTACATAGAGCCTTTTAGATACTTAAAACTTGAGTCTCAAAGCACTTGAACAAAGCAACTGTTTAGAAAAAGAAAAGACATTGGTTCTTGGCATTCTTAAATTCATAGAAAAGAGTTTCTTTAGATGTTAATAGCATTTTGATGGGAGAATTACTCTATTCAGAGCATTCAGCTCACCTTAGAAATGATTTAAAAATTTTGTGTTATGCCTTTTAAAAATTAAGCTTCTCATTTTCCATCCCTAAATCAAAACTGGCATAAAATTTCAGAAGTCAAGGTTTAATAGTCAGCAAATAAACATATTTGCAAAACTGTTAAATGATTATTTTTGCATTTGATGTGCAATTGCACCCACATTTTATATATTGGGGAGTATGTGTTCCATTCACTACGTGTATGCGAGCAATAAAATTTCACTACACAGAGTCCATACCAATTGAGTTACCTGAGTCTTCCAATTAGTGAGGTTCCGCAAACCAGTGGAACTTTCATCTTTAACAAATGAGTCAGGCCTGACATTCCTCAGATACCATCACAAGAACATCTCCATATACATATTAGCCCACACAGAATTATTCAAAGGCATACTTCCTTACTTAAAATATAAAATAATTCAAATATGAATGTCTTTTTCTCCCTTGGTGATTGTTCACCGTATAGTTTTGAGTGTTAGTTATTGTGATCTGCTAGTGTTGTGGCGTAGGTACAAGTAGAGGATCAGACTTGTTTACATCTCTTCCCTTTTTTTAGGAATATGATCTTGTGCAAGTTGCCTTTAGCAATCAATGCCTAAAGAACAACTGCGCCAAATGCAACTGGTTAATTAGCCTCCTGCCAAGTCTCCCCCACCTCATCACCCCCACTTACCAACACCCAAACTCTATTCTCACATAGAGTAGAAAAGTCTTATGCCTTTAGGGAGGTACAGGTGACTTTTTTTTTGAGACAGGATCTCACTCTGTTGCCCAGGCTTGGGTGCAGTGGTGTGATCATAGCTCACTGTGATGTCCAACTCCTGGGCTTGAAAGATCCTCTTGCCTCAGCCTCCTGAGTAGCTAGGATGACAGTTATGTGCCACTATGCCTGACTTATTTAAAAAACAAAAATTTTTAGAGACAGCATCTCCCTATGTTGCCCAGGCTGATCTGGAACTCCTGGCCTCAAGCAATCCTCCTGCCTCAGCCTCCCAAGTCTCTAGAATTACGGGTGTGAGACAGGTGGACTCTTTTCTCACTTCATCCCTGATAGCTGAACTACCTCTCATCACTCTCCTAGTCATAATTTCAAATTACCACATTCCGCCTGGACATCTGATGAGAGGATTCTTACAACAGCCAGTGTGGCTGCTCTGAATGATTGCTATGGATTTTTTTCCCCCTTTCCTCAATTTTCCTTCCCTTTTCTTTCTACTACCTCTTGCTGCTACTCCAAATTTTCTGGAAAAAGCTGGATTATGTATAGATTACCAACCCATCAGAGAATACATTTCCTTTCAAGTAGGAAATCAAATAATCACAGTATATTGGGTAGTATTTTCATGGCTCTCTCTTATATGTTGTCGGTTTATCGCTTAGATCCACAGGGATGCTTCTTTCTTCCCAAGGAGGAAAGGTTTGCAGCCCTTCCTTTTGTAATCACAATTGTTTTGAAGTCTAAGGCTGTTCCCAGAGTTTGAAAGCTCTGAAAGTTTGGCCTCAGGGATGAGGGGAGAGTAGTGTGTAAGCATGTTTGTGTACATTTATACTTATTGTTCGCTCAGCAGTAATCATATACTTAATGTGACAGACTGTTTATTTTTTAACATAAGGTGAAACACAGAAAAAGACCCCTACCCCAAAGATATGAAAAAAATAATTTGGTAGATCAAACAGGAAAGAACAAATCAACAACTAATGATATATTCATATTTCAGTTGAATTCATACATTCTATTTTACATGGAACACACATTAATTTTGCAAGTTGGTTAGTTATTTGTCAGTCTTTTTGTATTTTTCTAAAAGCATATATGGTTATCTTAAAATTAATCAAACTCTATACCAAAAGATATATTACATATTAGAATTTAATTATAAAACAAAGGGGCTTATACAAAAAGGATTATTTGTTCATTTATTTTGATTGGATACATGTGAAAAATAGAAAAAAATCAATACAATCCTATTAAGAACAAATGATACTGTACTCACCTGTCCATGGGACATGTCGCACAGACATCAAAGACACTACAGTACCATACTGAAATAAAATGGAAAGAGAAATAAAGAACCAAGAAAAAATATAAAACAAGGTCAATAGTGGCAAAAGGTAAGCTTGGTAAAAACCAGAATCTTTGGGAGGAGATAAAATAAACTTCTTTTATATAATAAAGTAAAGGGATTTGAAATATCCTCTTTGGGGTCTAATTTAGATATCATGGAAGGGAAAACAATTATTTCGTGGTGGAACTGACATAAAGGGATTAAAAACAGAGGAAGCAAGTCCATGTGTGTTTTGTTGTGGTATTTTGAGCATTTAGTGGGACACACTAGGGTTCTTGACACTTTCTTTCTAACTTGGGGAAGGCATTTTATATTGTAGATAATTTTGTATATAGAGAGAAGAACCAAGGTGAGTGATGTCTGAAGAATGTCCTGGATGCCTCAAATTTGCTCTAAATTAACAAAAGGAAAAGACAAACACATTGAAAGTTGCATACAACTCATATCATAGACAAGATAATATAAAAATCATGTAAAAAGCTTTTACAAATCAATAAGAAAGGACCAACAACTCAATACAAAAATGCTCATGTGATATTAATAGACAGTTCATAAGAAAGGAAAAATGGAATTGGCTTTGAAATACATGAAAATATTTTCAACCTCCTTTGTAATAAAAATAAATATAGATAAACATTAAAAATTTTATCCATCAGGTTAACTAAGTTAAAAAATAGCAGCAGTGTAATAGCAGAGAATTAGGTGATCATACACTGCTGATGGTAGTTTAATTGATAAAGCCTATATTCAGAGAAATTTAGCAATACCTATCAAGACCAAAATGACACATACTCTGAGCAATTCTTGAATTTTCCTTGCAGCTACACTCATTCATGTCATATATTGTGTATGTGTGTGTGTGTATACAGTCATTGTTTTTTGAATTGCATAAGACTGGAAATTACTTAAATATGAATCAATGGAGGACTGGTCAAGAAAGTTCATCCACCCAAGAAAGAGACTATTCTATATGTATTACTATGGAAAGATCTCAAAAAGATGTTGTTAAATTAAAAAATAGAGGACTCAAAGCAATGGACATACTATGCTATTGCTTGGGGAAAAGAATGCACATATGCATATACCTGCATGCACATTGATGATCATAGAATATCTCTGGCCTATTGATACTTGAATTTGGCTAAGAGGTTGTCTCTAGGGAGGGGGACTCATTGGCTGGTGAAATTGAAGTGGGACAAAGATTTACTTTTCAGTTCATACACTTTCATACCTTTTACATTTTATATCTTAACGTATAGCCCACTCACAAAATGTAAAAACTAAAAGGATTAGAGGAAAATATGGATTCTAGAAATTTATTCTGTCTGGGAATAAAACCGTACATTGAGATAGAATTATTTTTGTTGTATTAGGAATCTGGTAATAATGAACACAAAACAGGAGGAATGAAAACTTTCACAGATATTTTGACATCAAACTGAGATATTTGATAGTTTTTGGCTGATTAATATTCTTAAATGATTACGGAGAGGATGTTGTGACCCAGAAATGCAATAATCCATTACAATATATCGTTTACATCCCATTAACTCTGAAAGCACACCATGTTACCTTTTTAAATTTTTTACATCAGAGTCTCAGTTATTTAACCATTTTCCAATTATTAAGCAGCATATGAATCTGAATCACATTCTGTATTCAGAACAATGAAGATCAAAATATGTATTTCTTATAGCAATTATAGATTACAACAGTGAAAAATGGGTTTCAGAGTATGAAAAGTGTAGAGAACAAGTCAAAATCTTATATGAATATGAGAGAACATTTTAGTATAATTAGAAGACCCCAATGGCCTAATTTTCCTCGTTAATGCTGAGTGATATTTTTGAAAATTATGTATAACTTAAGGTACCAATTGCCAAAATAGTGAAATAAAGAAAAGATATTAGGAAGATAAAAGAATT
Organism: Propithecus coquereli; assembly: GCF_000956105.1. Classification (NCBI taxonomy): domain Eukaryota; kingdom Metazoa; phylum Chordata; class Mammalia; order Primates; family Indriidae; genus Propithecus; species Propithecus coquereli. The sequence goes on along the minus strand of NW_012148653.1, from coordinate 2,532,067 downwards.
TTCAATTATTACCCAATTTACATCAAAATGTTTTTCTAATTGGTACATCATTTTATGTATTTCTTTGTTTGAAGTCTTTAGGTGATTTTTGACATCATAATTTAGAAAATTATGTACAAGCTGACATAGATACATGGACTCGAGTTGTATATAAGGCCTACTGATTCAATTCTTTCTTCAATGTACCTCAATGTATTTTTTGTTTACTGAGAAAAATCACATTCTTCTCTTTGATCGGACTTCCTTTCATTACTACCACACTTGACACTTACATTCATCATGCCACTTAAGCAAAAGAAGTCTGGACAGGAGTAACAAAGAAAACCACAACTGAGAAATAGGAGCAAAAACAAAAAGTTTAGCTAAAAAATTAAAGACATTTGATGAGCATCCTGGTGCTATCCAAATTAATGAGTGAGAGTAGGTTGGGCTATGCTAATCTATGCTTCCCACCTTTCAGAAAAATGAAGAAAGCATTAAACCACTGAACTATGGCTTGTGAAGAAGATTTCAGAAGACCAGTTTACCGGGTGCTGAAAATGCCAGTCTTTTAAGGCTTCTCATTCCCTTTTAGCACTCGGAACTCAAAGTAGAGAATAATTGCTTCTGAAATAACAATAGAGACCATTTCCTTTTCCCTTAAGGTCTCTTCTTAACTATTGTTCTCTCATTTCTTTTGCTGCATGATGTCTAAAATAGTGAGATTTATTTCTCTTCTTTGTATTATTAAAAATAAGAATCTTTCCACTAGGAAAAAGAAGAGTGTTCATATAAAATCAGGAGCTTCCTTTGATACTTTCATGTAAACTCCTGTTTGTGTGGGCAGTAGTAACTTGGCTATCGTCCAGCAGTTTAATTGGCTCCTGTTTGCCTAATCTCCTATAACAGATAATGTTATTACAGAATCTTAGGACTCCAAAATCCCCCATCA
>NW_012148653.1:2525146-2527099 GCF_000956105.1 Propithecus coquereli | reverse complement strand
CAAATGAACCCGGAAGTAATTTTTTTGGCAAAGTCTTTCCTGATGCACTACATCATTTGAGTGCATGGAAAGACATTAGCACCAATAAAAAATATTAGTAAAACCGATTTCAGTTCAACTGCTTGTGCGTTGAAGTTGTTTCATTTATCTATTTACATCTCTCTGTTCTGTACAAAAGCAGCATCTTAAACGATGCACATAAATAATAGTGACATTTTATCTCCCTTTCTAAAGTTGAATTCCAGAAGGTAGGAAAGATCCTTTCATGCTTACATTACCATGACAAACTGAAAGAGATAAATCCCTAACGGATGGGACGAGATGTGGGAGTTAGGGGATTAATGCTTAGATGCTTCCTCCAATTTATTTCTCCTATTATATGTGTTAAAAATATATACCGTATGTCATGCAGCATGTTTTAATCCCATCAAAATTTCTCACACAATTCCTCAGGGGATATGTTTCTTGCTGCCAACTTTTCACTGCTAGAATGCTGACTTACTATTCCATTGCAGAGAGCTTCATGGTTTATTTTATGATAACATGTTGTTATAACTTCTCCGGCTGTAATTTTTATAAGGAAATTTAATCCCAGAGGAATTTATTTTGAGAGTCATATGCTTAATGGTGACGGAAAAGGATAGAAATATTTCCAGAAAGCAATGTATCCTTCGATTGTTTTAATAGAACAGAAATTCCTTTGATGACGCTTGTGAAAGCCTTTATTATACCCAGCATTTAAATTCAGTCCTTGAACTGGGGTTTTCCCAGATCATTTGAGGGTCAATTTTGGAATAGTTCTTGTGTCCTATGTCACTTTTCAATGATAGCACTTTACGCAGAAGGGCAAATTTAGGAAACAAAATTTTTTTAGTAATACTAAATACACATGACTTACAGCAGGTGACAGAAAACCTGCATGTAATTGCCTGAGGAAGGATTTTCTTTGTGTGCCACATTTTTACTTTCAAAAAATAGTGAGTAACAATGAATGCTATTGGGTAAAGAAGGACAGCTTGAACTAATTTTTGCTTCAGAAAGAAAAGAAGGTTAAAACATTACCCCAAGAATTAAGATCATGTTACCTTCAGGTTCTTCCGTGTGGTGCTTTAGTTTGAAATCTCAGTAACATCCTTGAAGTTTTAATTCATTTTACACAACATTATTTAGCTAACTCATATAGGCCGGGGCCCACTTTGTCCCCCAGGTATTTGATTTTTACTAATCAGGGATCACTACAAGATTTACTTGACCTAAGTATTCAAATATAATAAAGCCAAAATTATTTTTTTTTTTAGAAATTAAGTTGTTTCTAAATCTATGCGCATGGTTTCCAATCAAGTGCTCTAATTGTTACAATATTCTCCCACAGAGATGCTATTAGCATTTACAGGCTATATTAAAAAGAAATAACAAACACATTTGGGCACAATTCTGGAGATGCCCTTTGGGTTTCCTTCCTATTATGTAGCATTAGTGGATGTCAGGTGTGCAAGTGACATATTTTATTCAACCAGGTCTGCTGGTCATGGTACAAATGCTGTCTTTTAAGTTCTTCAATGGGACTTAATAAATGCAGGGATGCAAACTGAGCAGTTACTCGACAACATAAGACCACTGGCAGTATACTGATAGTAAATATCAAATAATTTGTTTCTCCCCTCCCCCAGTGCCCCATTTCATAAGGTTTACACATATCAGACCTCAGCTTCTCTTTGTCAGACTCAAATTGAATTTCCTTTGTTATCAGCTCTAGGCTCAGACTTCTATGACCCTAATTTGGCAGCTCTTCAAGGGGTTTATGGTGTAAGCCTTTTCTATTTCTAACAAAAAGTACAGCTCAAATCCACTTCACAATAGTGAATTCTGTTTGAAGTTTCTTTTTCCAAAAGACACCATACTTTCTGAATTCAATTTTGAAAATTATTTCTGCTTTTTCTATATTGAACAGTA
>NW_012148653.1:2520428-2522383 GCF_000956105.1 Propithecus coquereli | reverse complement strand
GAGTTGGAACCAATTCCATGTCCTAAGCTAAATTCTTAAATCTTCTTGAAGACACAGTTTCCCTCTAGACCTCCTCAACTCAGTAAATGGTACCATTATCTACCCTGCTGTTCAACTCAAAAACTTGGCTGCACTGTTTTCCCTCTCCCTTACCTTTGGTTTCTACTCTTCTGTTCCATCATTAAGTTTCAGCCCTTCTACTTCATTGCAGTGGCTTCCATTACAGCTGGAATAAAATCCACATTTTTTAATATGCTCTATATACTGCCCACTTCTGTAACTGATCATTAACTTCCAGCTACGCAGAACAGGCAAACGCTCTTGTACGTGCTGTTCATCTGTTTGGAGTGCCCCTCTTCTCACGCTTTCCATTTCTGGTTTCTTCTTATTCTTCAGAGGTCAGTTTTAATGTTATATTTTCAGAGAGGCCTTCCCAGATGCCCCCAATCGAAAGTAGTTATTCTTCCCTTGCATACTGCTGTTCCTTTCTTTGGTGCCCTTTTTGCAATGTATAATATTATTAAACATATGTATGTGTTCACTTGTTGAAATATCTCTCTTCACAACTAGATATATCCATGAAGGTCACCACCATGTCTGTTTTGTTTTCCACTGTATATGCCATGCTAATTATATTGCCTGACACATTGAAGTGCAATGTATCAAACTGTTTGGGTTTTTGTCCTGGCTCTGACTCTGACATGTATTAACTGCTGTCCTTCGGTACAAATATAAGATGGGCATAATAATAATACCTGCCATGTAGGGTTTTTAATAAATAAAATTATTCATATATGGCTATTAGCATAGTGCTTCACACAGTATAGGTTCTCAATACATATTAGTTGCTATTACTGTTGTTCTAATCAGTATTCATTAAATATTGAATGAGTAAAATAATGAATTTATTTTATGATATAAAGAATAGATAATTATCTCCTCAATGTATAAATGTGTTATTTTCATCCCAATATTTATTGCATTGTCATCCTTTAAGTTACTATAGGCAAAAAATAAGAATAATGATCATGTTTTAACTTCCTTATTGTTGATTATTAGAGGTAAAACCTTTTCCCATCTTCCTGAGTTTCTGAAAAACAATCTATGTTTCTTCTCCCTTTATTAATATTTCATTTGTGGAGATAGCTGTTTCAAAATGCAAAATTCAATAGGTTTAATAGAGTAGTCAGAAATATAAGTGAAAATCACTCTTTTTTTCCAAAATAACTAAAGAATACTCAGTCTAAGTCTTATGTTAAAGTGAACTAAATGCCAGTTATCAAAAGATTGAATGACTATAAATATAATACTTTGCTGATGAGTAATTTAGCATCAATTTAGAGATGTTATTTTCTCTACCAGATGCTCAGGAGCATAAGGCAAAATTAGAGGTCATTTTCTCTTCCTCTGTTATCAGTGATTCCAAAATATTTGTTCATAGCACCATTAGAAATAAATCATATTGTATTATAGTTATTTGTTTATGTGCTTGTCCTTCCTATTAGAGAGTGAGTTCATCGGGGGAAGATATTATGTTTTATTCTTTATGGATGTGGAAAGAAGGCAATAAAAAAGGAATGAAGGATTGATTATGGGGCATTTGTTAATAATTATCTTAGCTAATTATTTTCCTCCAAATAAAATAGTTTTAGTGAACCAACTAGGAAAATAACAGTAGCAAATCAGTGAATACTCAGTTACCACAAAGAGGTTGAAACAGAAATGTTTGTGTCTCAGTTGTTTTTAACATAATTTTCAGTAAAGATACTGAAAATATTCTCTTATGGTAATGAGGGAAAAATCCAGAACACAAAGCTTGATTACTCCTAAAATATTTGTCTGCTTTGACTCTGACCGTCCTTCAGTATATCCAGGCATGCTGTGCAAAATATAGAACTGAAATAAAATAATCCCTAGTCCAATCATAGGCTTATGTTACAAGGATAAGTGAAGTT
>NW_012148653.1:2519670-2520378 GCF_000956105.1 Propithecus coquereli | reverse complement strand
AGCCACTGGTATTTATAACTTAGGTGCTAATTTTACATTTAGGTGTTTAGTATATATTCCTGTTGGCCCAGATTTTAACAGAGTTTGCAGTTCTTAAATGCTCTTCTCTTTAGCGTAAAGAAATCTATATCACAGAAATCTGAAGAAAATATATGATTAATCATGATTTTTAAATCTAATTGATGCTGGATAAACTTATAATTAGGAAGTAAAATTTGAAAATTGTATTACTACTGGAATTTCTCATATGATCTATAGTAAAATACAGTCAAAAACTTAAGATTGCCTCTATTACTGTGGGAAATAAACAGTAAATTGAAGTTATGTCTTCTTTTGAAATATAACCTATACATGGTGTCATGGGTCATTTTGCTTGTTTCATTTCCCATTAGAGGAATTTTAATGAAGGGGGCCAGTAAAATATTGATTACGTACTGAGGCGAAATACATATTTTTGAGTAAGCTGTAATTACAATTGAATGTACTATTTTAAAAATTAAGTTTTGTGATGCTGATTACAGGATGTTCCATCTGGAGAATTTGTTTTCCTATTTGTTCTATGAAAACAGCAACCCAGATAATAGCAAAAAAAAAAAAAAAAGCAAAACTAAAATAAATTAGAGATATTAAGGTATAAAAGTATCATTGTTGTGCACATTATACAAAAAGTGAAATAAATGAAAGGAAAAGAAAATATTATATAATGTT
>NW_012148653.1:2478338-2516525 GCF_000956105.1 Propithecus coquereli | reverse complement strand
TTAAAAAGTGTTTTATTATAAGGATGCATAAGATTTGAGTCCAGAACTTAAAAAGCAGACAAGAATTAAATTCTGGGGACTTGCTTTGATCTCTGTTTCTTTCCTTAATGAGTTTCTTGATTCCTCTACTTTTTCTAAGCTTCTCTCTGTGCATATCTTCACTCTTACCTCTCTAGGACTCGATTTTTCTACTCATTCACAGTTTCTCCTCCCTTATAACTTTGGATTACACATGGCCATTGCTTCTCTTGCCCTAAATCTACCTTACACATTTTGTTTCTACTCAAAGAGGAGGACTCTTACTGGGTTAGCTCATCTTTTCTCATGAAACTCAGACATGGGTTATTTGCCTGTCTAGGAATCACCTGCCCTTGGTTAGGTGGCTGTCTTTGTACCAATCAGTCATAGCTGGTCTTGGCATGGAAACAGATAAATAAACAAAATGCCTTCCCTCTTCAACCTCTTCCTCTATCACTTCCTATCCTGGGCCCACAAAGTCTGTGCTCTATCCAAACCAACATTTTCCAAAAACAAAGAGTTTTATCATTTCATTACTCACACTGTTAACTTGCCTTTTCTCACTTCTTGGAATGTTCATCACTGAATTCATGTTTACTCTCAAAGCCCCATCCTTTGTATGCCCCCATGAAGGACTTTTGCTTTTGACTTTCCTAGTAAGAGTTAACACTCTCATAGTGTTCTGTTCATGATTTTATTAAAGCATTTTTGGCATTGTATTCCCATTATGAGAGTGATGTTCATGAACCATTGACTATAAAGAGAACGCTTTTGATACCATTTTCTGAAAGATACCATTTTGTACAGTTTCTGGAAAAAAAACTATAATACTATAAGGTTGTTAACATTATATCACTGATATCAGTGGTAAAAACAACATATATATACCCACACACAAAAACACACACATATGACTCTACCAAACTTGGTGTTCTAACATCGCCACAGATGAGAACTGTCAAAGTATTGTTCCTGAGCTGTGTTATTTTTCTCCTACATGTTCCCTTATTCTAATAGTGAAAGAAATGTCTTTAAAGCAAAGCTGTCACCTTTTAAATGCCGGAATAAAAAAGTTTCCATTTTCTGCATGAGTTCAATTTTTTTTCAGTGAATATTTCCAGCAAATGAACAAGCACTGCATTAACTCCATGCTTTGTTTTAGTGGTTTCCTTGGGCAGACTGGTTTCACTGGATGCCATGTGTAAATTGGTCAGACAGAACAAGAATTTATATTTCCACAATTTTATTGGGAACTTTGAAACTTCTATTATCTCACAGGACCCAGAAATTGAATTGAGGCGCTGTTACTAAGCTAGGTTACAGCAACGGACCTAGGAGTCAGTAGCTCAATTTTCTACTTCTTTGCATCAAATTTTCGCTTGAAAATGATGCATGCAATACTGGAGAATGGCAGGGAGGAGCCTCTGTGAAGTGTTAAATATTTGGTTCACTGGGTCCTATCAGCAGGTAGGGACTGTGGGGAGCTTGTTTATCCAGCAGAACAATCTCATTACGAAGACAGTGATGTAGTATAGTTTACTTCATACCCCAAAGCCATTCAAGGAAACAACTGAGTGAATGATATTCATCTGGGCCTGTATTGTGCTATTATGACTTGCAATAACTGGCAGCATATTAAATAGAGATCAGGGACTACAGCTACTCTGTTAAATGAAGTTCTGAAATTTCAGAGCTGTTGAATTATTCAGTATTTTCCAATTTATAGAATAAAAGAATATGTGATTGACTATTTCATGGCACAGTAATGGAAATAAAGAGAATACACAGACTTTATAAATTTCAGAGTAAATATCTATTTTTCATAATTGCATGATATCCTGGGTCTCTGTATAGGCCAGGGTGGCCCTGGCTGTCAAATACAAAGATAAGAACTTGCCTTTGAAAACTAAGGAACAATAAAAAAGAAATATATATGTATATACACATACATACATACACACACCCCTTTATGATCACTAAGAACAACCCACCACACAGCCTTCTTTAGCTTTGAAAATATCCATGAATATTACATTGAAAAAATAAAGTGAGGTTTGAGACAAATGTCCCATCTTCCCCATGACAATACATTGGGACAAAATAAGCTGTAAGTTTAGAATTAAGGAAGAGAACCCTACCAAATGTGCTATGCAGTAAACTTATCAAATGCCTTAGCCCAGCCAGAGCAGTGTTTAGGATATAGGCAGGTACCTCATAAATATTTGTTGAAATAAAAAATGAATCAATAATACCTCCCTCCAGAGAAGGCATAGACTAAGTACCATAAAATCATTCGTTCTCCCCAAAATTCAAATATTTCTTGTTGTCTGAAACATATTAAAGGAAAGGGTCATGGTATCACTGCTAAGGCTCTGAGTTATATATCAAGGAACCCAGCTACAGCCTTTTGATAAAACAGTCAAAGAAAAGATACTGAGTTAGATGAACTATGTTCCTTTTTAAAGGTATTTATTACTTAACCATATAAAAAGGATGCTTTCACTCACTGAGAATTTAAACTTTTATGTAAATAATAATAGCTAACTGCAATAAAGTTATAATAAGGTAGCATTTGCTAGGCTGGAAGATTCCTTTAGTTTTGAGTTTAATCAGTATTAACAAACAGACTATAAAGATAATCTCACTAAAACCAGCATGTAAGGATCCTTTCATTGCTAAGTAACACTGAGGCAGCTTAAATTTGCTTTGAATTTAGTAGATGATTTTATTAAAAACTGTCCACTATAGCTTTTCACGTAAGTACTTCCTCTCAAATTTATCAACCCTCTAAAATGTATATGAATTTGCCCCACACTCAGAGGCTGCACTCTCAAAGATAGGGGAAAATAAAACCAAAAACAGCAAAGTCTGAATCAAGGTAATTTTCTGCTGTTTAAACATAGATTTCTACTTACGATAATTATTTAAAGAATGTCTCAGCATGCCAATAACACCTCCGGAAAGCAGAGTTTAAGGTTCAAGGCAACCTTCTATACTTGGATTTGTTAATCATTTCACAATGCATATGTATTTCCAAACATCATGTTGTACACCTTAAATATATACAATTTTTATTTGTCAATTATACCTCAATAAAGCTTGGGAAAAAAAACATGATGTTTTTCCTGAAGTTATCATCCCTTTTTTTCCCGCTCAAGTCTGAGAGTGTTTATGAAAATGCTATGTAAGTGAAGTAGTACTACACAAATAAAATGTATTGTTTTTTTATATCTATGAAAAAATTTGTAAAACAAAGATCCTGAAGATACATTGTTTGCAATACCCTGAACAAAATACAGTATGTCAATAGATCCCCATCATAATAGATATATGATTACGCTTATGAATGCAGATGAGTGCCCAAAAAGTTGTATGTAAAGCTAATATGGGTGCAGCATATTATGTATTTTCATGAGACCTCTTCCGTGATAAAAATAGACTCGGCATCACTTAAAAAATGGTTCTAACCATTTTTAAAATTCTCACTTAGAAATTCACTTGAAGGAGCAATACACAAGCTGTGTGTGTCTAATTTTCCCCCACAATCTCTGTAAGAAGTTAATCAAACAGGCAATTAATCTGTATGATATTATTCATATGAAAGCATATGCATATTAAAATACACAACAGACTTAATTCTCATTTCCCTTGAATTCTTCTCTAACTCTAGGGGACTTGAATGCCCAACAGAGCTCAAAATATGAAAAGGATACACAGACACGCTTTTGTTGCACAGACCAGACAGTGCAAGCAATAATGTTCTGCTGGAAAAACACTTGTAATAAAGGCAGAAAATGTGGAGTAAGCTAACAAGAGAGACCTCAACCCCAACCACATTTGTCATCTTCCGCCTTGAACCTGCTTCTGCTCCTTATTTCCATGAATGATGTCACAATCTTCTCTGCAATCCTGGTTTGAAATCTCAGAGTCACCTTGATTCCTCCTTTTCCCTGATCTCCCCCTTCTGATCAATCTATGTATCCTGTTGATTTTGACTGTGCATTTTCCCCACATTTTGTTTTCATGTCCTTCTCCACTTCTTTTTTTCCACCTCTGCTATGTTAAGAACTTTCTAAGTGGTCCCCTTGCTCCCAGCTATCCCCTCGCAATCCATCCTTAATATTGTCACAAAAATGATCTTCCTAAAATGTAGATCAGATAATATTACTTCCTTTGCAGAAATTTCCCACTGTCTGCTTTGATTAGAGCAGTCATCTTCAATGTGTCATCCCTTTGGGGATTAACACCTGTGGGGGGGAAACCAAAACAAAACAGGTGGCATCCTTTGACCAACAGCATCAACTGGGAACTTTTTTAAAATGCAAATTCTTAGGTCCCAACCCAGACCTTCTGAATCTGCAATTCTAAGGGGGAAACCCAAAACGCTGTGTTTTAACAAGGCCTCCAAGTGATTCTGATGTGCACAAAATTTGACAAGTACTGGGCTACAGAATTAAGTTCACGTTTCTTGATATGAGGTCTTGCCAAACCCATCTTTCTGATCTTATTTTCACCTAGCTACACTTTTCTCCTCCCCTCCCCACTCCACTATTTCCAAGCCTTATCCTTTACTGTCCTATTAATTAGGATATCCCAGTGACTTGGAATTTTCTCTGCCCAATTATCAAGTTTTGAACTAAGGCATATTTTAAATTCCATCTCTTTCTTAAATCCTTTTTGATCTTCCCTCTCATATTTCATGCTCTATTAGTTCATTTGAAAAATGGAAAACAGTTCTGGGTAGAGAAATAGAACAAACCTCCTGTTCTGTGTTCCTCACCAATGCTGCCTTTACTCTTGGGATTTCTCTGTTCTTCCTCGTGTTATATATAGTTGTTGACATGTCTGTCCCTCCTAAAATATCTCTCTAAAGGCAACACTAGTCTCAGTAATCTTTGTTGTAGAAGAGTGAGTTGCACATAGCATGTGGTCTATGTGGAATCACACCAAAATGTAATTTGAACTCTAATACATGATTATTTCATGCATTCATTGCTGCAGACAATAGCCCATTGGGGATTGTTATAAAATTTAAAGACTTTTATAACTTGTAATCTTTAAAAATATAATTCTGTTCTTCTATATGCTCTAAAACAAAAACAATAAAAGTAAATCTGTGCCTTGAGCCCTGTTACTCTCTCTTTAAAGGATCAATTTGCAGGTGGGTGTCCTGCTATCCAGTAGGCCTTTCCCTGTGAGGCACTTCTAAATTGGGAAAAGAATTAAATTTGATCAGTGTTTGTTTTGTCTGTTGCTCATCATGTTGATATTTAATCCAGTGTTCCAACAAGTGTCCCAAAGGTATAAAATGCCTGAAGCTGGCAATACTTTTTGACCTATCTGTATGCACATATCCTTATCAGTTTCATGATCCAAATAGAGGGCTTTGTGGAGATATACATGAGCTAAATAAAGAGCATAATAATATGCCTAATGAATGTAAAACAGTACACTATGTTTAATAGATGAACAAGGATTTACTGAGTTCTAAAGTATGTTAAGTTCTGTGAAATCAAATTTTTCTGAGTCAGGAAATTGTATTTTATAATATAGTAAGGGAAAATGCATACTGCTAATTTTTGAAAAATTAGTAGGATTAAAAATGCCTAGAAACAATAGTTATAAGTGATTGTGCTGACACTCAAGATATATATTTTCAGTACCAATTTAAGTGAGCATTTATTTAGTTAATTACTCATTTATTTACATATTTATTGATTGCCTATTATGCTCCAACAACAATAAAGCAAATAGATACAGATATGGAAATAGCAATAGATATATAATGAGAGTTAGATGAGATTTAGTTACACAGATGATAGACAGAAGGAGACAGAGATAGAGACAAAGATAGAGATAGAGATAGAGTCCCAATTCTTAAAGTCCCCTCCATCGAGTGATAAATGAAACACATGTAAGCAAATAATTATTCAATATGATACATGCTAATAAAGGTATTATTAAATAGAGAACACAGGATAAATAAAAGAATGAAAGAAGTCTTTAAATTGGTATTATTTTACTCTTAAAAGATGGACTATTTGCATCAAGACATAATATATCAGTATCAAGTCCTTATGCCTGGACTAATAAGGAAAAATGAGAATCCAGGTTTTCTTATAGCATTTGCTTGTGTCTGCTCAAATAGTGGGGCTTTTCCAGCTCCTGTTCAGTGTAGGAATGGAAAAGAGAACATCTACTATATTCCAGGTACTGTATTAGGCACTTTCTCATGTCACTTCTAAACATTAAGAAAAGAAAAAATAAAGATTCAAAGATGAGTCTTAAGCTGAATTTACTTAAGGCAAGGCAGGAATACCATGATCCCATACAGAGGGATAGGGCTTTTAGATTAATTGTCAAAGAATGGCTCAGAGAAAATGCTCAAATATAGATGCATACAAAGAAGAGCCACCCTCATGAAGACTATTTCCCAAACCAAAAGCAAGTGCAGGGCATAAAGAAGGCGAAGCCAGAGGTTTCACAAGGAAAAGTGATTGGTGAGCTAAAACAAACCTTCCAGGTCAGTTCAGGATTTTATCATTATTGTGAAGCTCGACCTAGGGTGATTGACGAACCCCTAGTCTGTCTGTTGAGTTCAGATAGTACAATTACATCACAGACTTTCAACAGTCCAAGTTCACTATCATGCTGTTTTTCTGACCAATTATCTGAGAAGTGGTTGTTTTTCTTCTGGGGCCCTGACTGCTCACTATCTGCCATCCCTCACTCTCTCCAGGTTCAGGGACATGGAACAGGCATAAGCCCAAGCCCAAGGCACAGGAAAACTTTCTTTATCAACTCCAGACAACCCTACAAGAGAGATTTTTCAAAATGCAGAAATTAAGGCCCAGAGAGCTTAAGTCACTTATTTGACCTTGACATGGCTGGGATTTAAACTTGGATCTGGTTTGTCCAGAGCTCACACGCCACCCTATTATATTAGTACCTGCATTTCCCAACTCTATCTTCATTAACATGCATGTCCACAAAGAATGACAAATAATGTTGATTGTGGTGAATCTGAGTCACACGTAGATCCCAGAGCCCCTTTTGGTTAAATCATGTTCAGAAGAATTTCATTCAGTATTTTATTCTCTATCTTTATATACAGTACATGCCACTCTCACCTTTACCAGCCTATTTGATTATCCAGAAAAGTCCATCCACTAACTAATCCACATTCAAATGTGTACTAGGTTAAATAGTGTTGCCCCAAATTCATGTAGTTTTTGGAACCCCAGAATTGTGAGCTTATTGGGAAATAGGGTTTTTGCAGATATATTAGCTAAGTTAAGATGAGGTCATATAGGAGTGGAATGGGCCCCAATCCATTATGATTGGTGTCTTTATAAGAAGAGGAGAAGAGTGTAGACATAGAGACACACAAGGGGAAGGCTATGTGCAAATGGAGGCAGAGATTAACAGAGTATTGTCTCCGCAAGCCAAGGAACACCAAGGATTGCCAGCTGCCACTAGAAGCTAGGAGAAAGATGTGGAAGAGATTCTCCTTGAGAGCACCCATAAGGAACCAATTTTGCTGACACCTTGTTTTCAGACTTCTAGCCTCCAGAACTGTGAGAGAATAAATTTATGTTGTTTTAAGCCACTGAGTTTGTGGAACTTTCCTACAGCAGCACTAGGAAACTAATACAAAATGTCTATGGCACATGGTGACTATACTTTAAGGTAGATTTCAGCATGGTCATGTGAATGTGTGGGACACCAGCTACTGAAGAGTGACACTGCCAGGAAGGGACGAGAAGGTATGCAATCGAGTTCTTCCAACAACAAGAAGTGCTGCATAGTGAGTGTCCCTCTTCCTAGTTTTTACCTTGACCTTGAGAAATAATGATGGCTCTCTGCCTTTTACAGATGAGGAAAGACCCTGCAAGATCCAGCCACTCTCCCTCCCACTCACTTCCTCCAACTACTCCAGCCTTCCTGCCTTTCCTTACCACACCCAGTGCATTCCCTTCTCAGAGCATCTGTTTTTTTTTTTCTTTTATTTCAGCATATTATGGGGGTACAGATGTTTAGGTTATGTATGTTGCCGTTGGTCCCCCCCCCCAAGTCCGTGTTTCAACTATTTTGAACCCTGCTGTCTCTCCACATTTGGCCAGTTTACTCTCAGCTTAAATGTTAGCTCCTCAGAGAACCCTTCTCTGGCCACCTTATTGAGAGCCCCCAAAGCTCTCTAGCCTCTCACCCTGTTTCGGTTTTGCTTCCCAATACATTATATTGCTACAATGTCTGTCTGCTCTGTGAGAGCTAGAACTCTCTTTTGTTCACCACTCTACCCCCAGCATCTAGGGCGTTCCTTGGCTTACAATGGTGCTGAATAAATGCATAAATGATGTAACCTGATATGCAGAGAAGCTGCGAGAAAATTTGCCAAGATCTCGCTGAAATCTGTCTGACACTCAAGACGGCTTTCTTCCTGACTCTCTTGAAATGAGGTGGCTCAGAGATAGGTCCAAAAGTCTGGAAGAAGTGGCTAATGACATACAAATGTAAAAATAGAACTGATTTATGGATGCAATGGGATGTAAAAGCAGTACATTTAACCAGACATATATTTCTTTATGCTTCATTTGGGGAGCATGGCTGGTTAGAGAGGGCCACTATTTTCATTCAAGAGGCCTTCAGGGGACATTATGGGTCCCTGTTTATCACAGAGAAGTCAAATTATGACTAAAGACACTCAATAAATAAATATTTATTTATTTAAATACCTTGAATTATAGGGCGTTCCCTGCTAGTCAGGATCATAATACTCCTCAAACCTCCAAAAGAATGCAAAGAGGGATTACTAGGAAACCAAGAGTCAGTGTTCCTGACTCTCCCCTAGCATCTAGAGGTTTATTTCTCCCCCCTTTTCTTCCAGAAATATAAATACCCACCTGGACTTCTTTTGCCCTGGACACATTTATTTTATTGAACTAGGAAAGATGCACCAATATATTAGATCATCACAAAGAAATATATGTTCAGTGAAGACCAAGGCCGAACTGCTACTCAAACTAATGACTCACTGTTCAGACTCAGCTTGGATGTTCCTCCCCAGGAAAGATAAAGATCATGTCCCTGGCTGCTCTGGATCCCAGAGCCTCAGGAATATTGTGGCATTTCTGGTGACCTCACAGCAAATGAATTGTTGCCTCTGAGGAACTGTTGACTTTGAAAACTGATTCGAAGCATGCTTTCCATAAACCCCATGTTATTGTTCACAGTGATGACTTCTCTTCCCTTACTGGATGATATGGGCAATTTCTGGGTGAACATTATTATTTGCTTGCTATTGGGGAATCCTGTCACAGGCCCTAACTCTGAACGGTATTTCAGAGAGGGAAGAGTCCCTCCTGCAGTGGCCCAGTAGAGGGAAATGTAACAACAGCAGTGGGAAAAGAGACCGGTCGCTGTGCGGTGGCTCACACCTGTAATCCTAGCACTCTAGGAGGCCAAGAAGGGAGGATCGCTTGAGGTCAGGAGTTCGAGACCAACCTGAGCAAGAGCAAGACCCTGTCTCTACTAGAAATAGAAAAAATTAGCCAGGCAACTAAAAATAGAAAAAATTAGCCGAGCATGGTGGCACACCCTTGTAGTCCCAGCTACCTGTGAGGCTGAGGCAGAAGGATCGCTTGAGCCCATGAGTTCGAGGTTGCTGTGAGCTAGGCTGACGCCACAACACTCTAGCCAGGGCGACAGAGTGAGACTCTGTCTCAAAAAAAAAAAGAAAGAAAGAAAGAAAAAGAAAAGAGCAAACACAAAACACTGATGTGGCTTGTAATAGGCCAGGAGACATTACAGGTGAGAAGAGGCACCAGGAATTTGAGAGGCTGCTAAGTCTGAGCAAAAGGAGGATTCAGGCAGCAGATCCTTTTATTATCATGCCTCAGGGAGCTTCTCTGTCTTATTTTGTCTTCATGGCAGATACAAGCACAACTGGTTTTCTCAACTTTAAAATGCTTCTCTGTATAGTGGGGCCAAAAGAAATGCAAAAGCTTGTGTTAACACAATCTTTCCTTGGAAAAACAATACAAAAGTGAATGGATTTAATTATTAATGTTGAGTAAAAATAGCTCGAATTCTCAGAGAAAAATATGCATTATGGATATTATAATGTATTGTACATTATATATGTATATTATATATGCATTATACTTATTATAATGAACCCAGTAAGAGATTTAGGAGTGATAAATGATGGCTGAACATTTTTGCCATTCAGTTATCAGATGAGTGATATTGATTCTAATGCTATATTTTTGTAATTTGAGAGAAAAATGCACAAACTGTATTTGGTGCTCTCTTTAAGAAATCGGGCATAAGAGTTAAAATCTTAGCACATGTAGTGAGGTAGGTGATTCTGTAGGCAGCTATTGTGAAAGGTTGTGTGACTCCTTTTGGAAATCTAGTTAAAAATATGTATAAAGCTTTAAAATGTATTATTTGATCCAGTAATTCCACTTCTGGGATTCTATCCCAAGGAAATACCTTTTTTTCTTTTTGGAGGGGAAGGCTGTGGAGCTTTGTATATAAAGTTGTTTTGTCACAGAACTATTCAGAACAGTCGAACCTGTGGAAAAACTTAAAGTTAACTAACATCAGAGGATTTAAGTAAATTATAATGTAGCACTATTATGGAATATTATGCAATTATTACAATAGGTTAAGTAGAAAAATCGTGATGCAAAATGTTATAAAATATATGATCTCTACTGAGAAAAGAAACTGAATAAATGAAAGGATACATTATAAATGACAATTTTATTCTTTTTACTCTTAAATAGTTTCTCTTTGGTCTTTTTATCGTTAGAAAACAAATGCTTTAAAAAATAAATCCTCACCAAGTGCATGCTATGCAATGCACTAGTTTTTGTGTATTGCTGTCAGGAATACTTGCTAGAATTGAGAGGCTAAGATATGATGGAAGGTTAACAATACTAGCAGGATCCTATTAATATTTACCTTGGGTCCAGCTATCTCCTGATTAAGAGGGACCCATATCTAAGAAAAAAATATGATAACAGCTAACCAAGGCCTGCACATACCTGGAGATGACCTAGATTGAGAGGCTGATGGATGACAACTTCTGGGCTTTCTATGACAAAGGGTTGTCTAGAAACTGGGTTCCTGATAATTGGCAGAACCTCTTGAGTAACATCAATTCTTACCACCCACACAAATCTCTCCAAAGTATTTGAAAGAGCTCTTCTGAAGTTGTTTCACTGCATAGATCTTTAAAGGTGAGAATCTGGACAAATTTTACCCCAGATAAACATGATTCAAAAAGTAGAGTTGATTACAAAGTGTTTTGTGAACAAAAGCATAATAGAAAGGTTAGCTTTTATGATGATTTGCTGCTATCATTGCTGCTGATAATTTGCGGACATCTCTGCTGTCTCCTCAAAAGGATGCCAGCATTGCTAACTTTCAGTTGTGGAGTTCATATTTGGAAAGAGCAGCAGCCAGTGCAGATGAAGTGCAGAATTCACCTATTTAAGATCTAGCCTTAGCCTTTTGTTCGGTGTCTGTGATAGTTTACCTGCATGGCCTATGCTCCCTAGCTACAGTCATGTCTCAAGTTTGGTATTTCCAAGCACGCTAGGGGTAGAATCAAATGATATCAATATGCCAGACATTTATTTTTCAACCAGTACAATTAAAAAAGAGAAAAAGTGTATATGCATTTTAGATCTGTATGCTGAGGTGTTTTTTGTTTTTTTTTTTTAACTTCAGTACATTTCCATTGCCTAAAACTTTTAAATGAAAAAGTTGTAAAAACATTTCAAAGACACTACCACTTAACAGACATGGTGTTGTTGATTTTCCAGTTGACAGGGAGAGATATTTTAGCTAATGACCAAACATATGAGTTGCAGAGTAAACTAACATTATTCCTCTCCCTCACTGCTTGTATTCATTCAATCGCCTACTCCTACCAATTTACCTTCTAAATCTTTCTCAAATCCACCCCATTTGCTCCTTTTCTGCTACCACTGCTATATGTTAGATTTTCAATAATATCATTCTCTTGGCTACAGTCTTCAAGGTTATATCCTTAACTCCACCCAGCATATCACATTAAAAATGATTCGACTGCCTTCACCCTCCAAATTGAAACCCTTCAATGTTCCTCAACCACTGTCACAATGAAGCCAAACACTTTTTACATCTCATAAAGGAACCTCCCCAATCTTTGTTTGCCCACATCTTTCCCTTCATCTCTTGCTATTGCCTGCTTTAAACTTGTTTCTACCACAAAAATAACCATTTGTCATTCTTTCAAAACTATGCTACCTCTTATTTCTGTGCTTTTGTATTCGCCTCCAAATCAGTATCTGTCTGCCCATTCTTTGTATGGCTAACTTATTAAATTTTGACAGATATCTCAAACATTTCTGCTTCATAGAACATGTTCCTTCCAGTGTTGTGTATTTCTTTATCATTGCATTTCCATGTGGTGCTTTTAATTTTTGTCTGTCTCTCCTATTGGACTGTGAGATCCTGGAAAACAAGGGCTATTTCTTATATGTCTTGGTATCTACAGCCCCTAGAAAAGAAACTCGAATGAAGCTGGCTCCCACTATATGAATATATAAATCTGTGTTAGGTCACCTTTTCAGAACTGAGTCTAAGACAGTGTTTTGGATGCACATGATTGATTAAGGGAATACTCTTCAGGGAAATCCTGTAAGGAAGAGAGGGAGGGAAGCAGGGCAGGGGAGGGGAAAAAGCTGAGTGAAGATGAGGTATCCGGTAAACTCTAGACTTGGCATCATACACAGAGGAGCTCTGGAGCCTAAATTGCACCATAAAGTTGTCCCCATTTGAGGCAAGCAGCTGGTCTTTTGTCTACCCACATCAGTCAGTTACTGGCAGTGGGCGACATCCAAGGGGATGTAAGTTTCCCAGATGGGTGACTCTTGTCAATAATCAAGAATAATTTTCAAGAGGAGATGACATGAGCAGTTACCAACCAACACTCAAATGAGCTGCTAGAGAATGGATACATCAGCTTAGTAAAGGATATCAGAGCGGGGCATATACTACACTATCACAGGTGTCTTAATTGTTTTATTATTGTTCCAATATACCTACCCAAGTAGAGACCGGTTGTGCATCCCTTTTCCAAAATGCTTGGGACCAGAAGTGTTTTGGATTTCAGGTATTTTCCAATTTTGTAATATTTGCATATACAGTATATAATGAGATATCTTGGAGATGGGACCCAAGTCTCAACACAAAATTCATTTATGTTTCATATATACCTTATGTACATAGCCTGAAGGTAATTTTATTATTCCCTTTGGGGCACTGAATAAACTATGTGTTGTGCATTTGTGTTTTGACTGTGACCCATTACATGAGGTCAGGTGTGGAATTTTCCATTTGCGGCTTCATGTTGGCACTCAAAAATTTCAAATTTTGGATTTTGGATTTTCTAGTTAGGGATGCTCAACCTGTATTTTAAAATAATACAATGTACCCTTTTATAAGTAAAGTATTTCATTTTTATATTAGGATACAATATGTATAAGTTCTGTGATTAGACTTTTATTTTTAAGAATTCAACCTTCAAGCTTGTTACCATGGAAATATTTTGAGCTCTTACATATGTAGTAATGGTGACTTAATTAAAAATACTTTCTCTAATCTCATTTGAATATATTGACATTATCCAGTGGATGTAGCTTTTGTTCATGAAATGGTACATCAGCATGAACTCCCTGTAAAGGAATGAGTTCTGAATCTTAATTCCATCACTGACTTCATATAAGCTCCCAGAACTTTATGGGTGGTAACAAAAATGAATGAACATGGTGTTTCCTACTCCCACCCCCCAACATAACTTCATGGCTTCATAAACTCCCAGTGGCTGTGAAAGAATATGCACCACAGAGAGGTGCTGAACTAGAGTGCTAGAATCTTCTCATCGGAGGAGGAGAATACCAATAGCAAATTTTCTAAGAGAGGCTTATAGAAGGGTATTTTATTCTGAAAGAGAGACAGATTAAACACTACCAGTCTACACAATTACCTGATGATAATTTTTAAAAATAAAAATAATAATACACATAATTCATAAATGTGTAATGAAATTAACATAATGAAATTAACGGTGCCTAGAAATCTGTTTTGAAATGATTGTTCTAAAGCCAAAAGAGCTTGTGTGCAGTAGTAAGAAAAAACTGAATGTACAACAGCAATTCTGTTTATCAACAGTTAGGTTTTAAATTATCACATATCCTTTTAAGATTTGAGATGTCCCACTACACATGTTTAAAAAAATGATTCATGGTTATGTAAAGAAAACTTTATTCATAAGGAAATACATACTGAAGTATTTAGGGATGAAATGTCATTATTTCTCTAATTTATTTTCAACTGGTTTAGGAAAAAAACTAATGCACACAAGGTGAGAGAAAGCAATGTGCAAAAATGAGGCAAAATCTTAACAATGGAAGAAATAAATGTCATTCATCATCTCTTTCACTTAATAAAATGCTTTATTGTAACTATTGAAAAAAGACAAGTCCATCATTTATTTAAACGCATTTATTCAAATAATATGAATATATCTTGAATTGTTCTTTATAGTATTTTCCATCTTTTTCCAAAAAGTATTAAATCATCTTAATTTGATAGCTTATTTTTGAACGTGCATCTAGTTTAGTGCAGTAAAACCTCCTAAGCCATAGGTCCTCTATTTCCATATTAAAATGAACACAAAGTGTCTCTGATGTCCAAGGTGTCATTTCTTCATTTCAGCTCTGGCTCTTCCTTGACATGTGACTCTGAACAATTTGAACCTTTTTTTTTTTTTCTAACTGATAGTTAAGTACTGAATTAACTCTAATTTTCAGGAATATTTATGGTTTTATTCTAACATTTTTCTCAGTAACCATATTCTGAAAGTGTGCACTAATATCTATATTTATTCCCAACACAATTCTCCCTCTGTTTTCTTGATTTAATTTGTTGCTAACTTTTTAGAACTTTCTAGACTAAATCTTTTTGCTTTTACCTTCAAGCATTTTGCTTCATCTTACAAATCTTCTGAGACTTTGAATAATTTGACCTTACTGTTTATACAGCTACCTCGAAGGGGTTTCAACCTTTTTCACTGGCAGCAATATCCTCTTTGGCAAATAGCCTCAGTTACAGTAACTTGATTCTAAAATTGTAATTCATATTGTGGTAAAACAAAATAATTTCATGCTTACCACCAGAATTATAACCGTTTAAACTAAAATCTCGCCTAGAATTCATTTTATGTAATGGGACAAATGTGCAAAATTGTTTAGATAAATATCACATAACCCTGGCATCTCTGTGTAGTTCTTTCATCCTATTTAATGTGGTACGCTGGCTCTGTGGCAGTCACTGACAGGAATGATGACGATAACTCGGACATTGATGCTGTTCATCAAACTTCCAGCACATCTACTCTAGGTAGTACCTCATTATACCCCTTTAATAAAAATTTAGTAATTGAAATTAACTAAATCAAAGAAAGCTGTGAAACTGACACCTTTATTAAGAATATGTGGTGATGGCCGGGCGCAGTGGCTCACACCTGTAATCCTAGCTCTCTGGGAGGCCAAGGTGGGCGGATTGTTTGAGCTCAGGAGTTCGAGACCAGCCTGAGCAAGAGTGAGACCCCGCCTCTACTAAAAAAAATTAGAAAGAAATTAATCGGCCAACTAAAAATATATACAAAAAAAAATTAGCCGGGCATGGTGGCGCATGCCTGTAGTCCCAGCTACTCGGGAGGCTGAGGCAGAAGGATTGCTTGAGCCCAGGAGTTTGAGGTTGCTGTGAGCTAGGCTGACGCCAGGGCACTCACTCTAGGGCGACAGAGTGAGACTCTGTCTCAAAAAAAAAAAAAAAAAAAAAAAGAATATGTGGTGGTAAGGAGAATTAATTCTACGTTCAGATATAGCTGGGTGAGAATCCCAGCACTCACGCTCACTAGCTGGCATGGAGTTTCTCCAACTGTACTGTTTGGTTATTCATTTGTTTATTTTTGTATGCATCCATCCATTCATTTAATAAATATGTGTTGAACTGGTTTGTAGGCACAGTTGTAAGGAATGAGGCTAAAGAAATGAGTGAGAAGGACAACATCCCTGACCTCAGGGGATTACATTCTGTTGGAGATACAGAAAGCAAAAAAGGAGATACATAATGTAACATCAGATAGCAATAATTCTTATGAATAAAATATTAAAGCAGTCTCTCGATCAAGTAACCAGGAATTAGGAAAGCAGTGTTTCATATGGGGAAATTGGAAAAGGCCTTTCTGAGGAGGTGATGTTTGGAGGGAAGAAGAGAGGACGCCATGCAGTTGGTTGATGGAAAAAGTTTCCAAGTCGAGGGAACAGGAAATTCAAACCCTTAGTGGATATTTCTGTGAAGGGTTGGTGAAAATTTGTAAACTCATCGGCACATAGTTAGGTGCTTTTTAGATGTTAGATATAATTTTAAAATAATAAATGTAAATAATTGATTCCATATGTTATTATGTTTCTTCTTTGTTCTAGTGTATGTCTTCTTTTTCATCTTTCTAGATCATTTTTCTTCTCTTGAATTCTATACTATTCATTCGGCTCTCGGAGCCTTTAGGCTTTGCTCTTTTTAATTTGTAGTGAGGTTAACCCTGCTTGCAATATTCAGATTTTACTGGTGTCAGAGGTTCTGTTTGCTTGGTCTTTGCCCTTTTGCTCAACATTTGTATATTCTGAGCAATGTCAAATTGATTTTCCTGATAACTGTTGGACAACTTCCTTTTTTAAGCAATAAATCCACAGCTTCTCTGTGATGATGATAATGTTGATGTACTTGCCCTGTGACGACCTGTTGTTGTATATGTGTGTCCAAGGAAAGGAGTGATAAAAAAAAAAAATGGTGACAAGATGCCATTTGGAAGATAGTGCTTCCAGGAAACACAGAAAGCTCAACCATACCCCACCCCTATCCTCCCCATTTCCTACAATGGTTTCTTTTTTTCACTTCCCCTGATGTTCCCAGAAGTCAGAGCAAAGTGACCATCTATCTCTGTCTCTAGCTGTGAATAAACTACTACCAGAGCTCAACTCACTTTTGTTTTCTTTCTTTCTATCTTGTTTGGCTGTAAAACATTTATTTGTAATTTTATCAGTTCGGGTCCAATCATAGAGAAAAACCACAGTCATTTGAACAGGGAAAATTTGTACAAAGAATTATTAAGTGTAACAGGGGCATGTAGTAATGAAAGGATTGGCTATTATGAAAGAAAATATATTGATCTGCTTGGGCTTGCCATAACAAAATACTATAGATTGGATGTATTAAACAGCAGACATTTATTCTGGGGGCTGGGAAGTCCAAGATCAAGGTACCAGCCAATTCGGTTTCTGGTGATGGCTCTCTTCTTGGCTTTAAGATGGCTACCTTCTTGCTGTATTGCTCACTTGATCTCTTCTTTGTGAGCACAAGGAGAGAGAGAGAGAGAGAGAGAGAGGGAGAGAGAAAGAGAGAACGAACGCGCACAAGAGCGCTTTCTGTTGTCTCTTCTCAGGAGGGCAACTTACTTGCTGATGTTTTCTTAAAGAAAATAAAAGGACATTAATCCCATCAGGAGGGGCCCCACCCTTATGACCTCATTTAACCCAAATAACTTCTCAAAGGTCTTCTCTCCAAATACCATGACATTGGGGGTTAGGAATTCAACAGATGAATTGGGAGATGGGAGTCACAAACATTCAGTCCCTAGGAAAAGAGAAACCTAAAGAATAGAAAAGTGGCTGCCTTTACCCCTAGGGCTGAGATACAGCACCCAAGAAAAAGTCCCTAACTTTTCATTTCCAGAGGCAGAGATTCAAACCTTATTGGGAAGGTAGAACCATGGTTTACTGAATGGCAGAAGTCACTGAGTTGCCACACTAGCAGAACTTGTTAAAAATCTGTCCTCTGGAAGTTAACAGAGATCCTCTCTCTAAGGTCCCTGGGAAAGCTGTTCATGGGAACAAAATGTCTTACCTGAGGCTCTGCTGAAAACATCACCAAGTTGCTGGCTGCCGTGCACTGCAGGAGCCAGGTGCTGAGGAAGCTTCACACACTGCAAGAACCTGCCAAGCGAGCACACTGGAACTAGGAGGCAAAACTCTTTCCTCCTGCCATGTCTCACCAGTACCCTCTACTGGCAAAACTTCAGTACCAGCTAGCAAAGAAAAAAAAACATTTCAAAGGCCCAGATCTATTTTTACAGAGCAGGCAGAAAGGTATATTTAGACCTGAGAGGCAATAAATCAATAACCAGCACATGGATATAAACTAATAAATACCAGCAGAATCAGACTAAATGAAGAGTACATTGTTTGTTAGCAAGGTAAACTACTTTTAAAGGCCATTCTCAGTTTGATTCATTGCTATATCCTCTGTGCCTAGAATAAAATCTGACCCAATATAAATACTCAGTAAATATGTGTTGAATGAATGAACTAATTGCTGAATTTTTCTCTAATGTTTTTCCTCTCTCTCTCTTTTCTTTTACTATAGCCGATGGATGCACCGATTGGTCTGTTGATATCAAGAAATATCAAGTTTTGGTGGGAGAGCCTGTTCGAATCAAATGTGCACTCTTTTATGGTTATATCAGAGCAAATTACTCCCTTGCCCAAAGTGCTGGACTCAGTTTGATGTGGTACAAAAGTTCTGGTCCTGGAGACTTTGAAGAACCGATAGCCTTTGATGGAAGCAGAATGAGCAAAGAAGAAGACTCCATTTGGTTCCGGCCAACATTGCTACAGGACAGTGGCCTCTATGCCTGTGTCATCAGGTATTCTTTTAATTCTATTACTGCTGAATCAAAGAAATCACATGCTGCTTTCTCATACTTAAATTTGGTTGCTAACTCTTTTGCCTAAAGGTATGGTCTCAATATTTGCATGGGTTGCTGCTTTTTAAAATTTAGAATCTAAATCATAAAAAGATGGGATTAGAATTTATATTGAGACATTATTTCTAACTTATGGAGAAAAGAGATACCATCTGGGTATCTACTTATGTTACCAGAAATTACTAAAGACTATGAAATAAAATTTATAGAGGAGGTAAAATGTTACAAATAAAATGTAAGCAAAGACTTGCATAAAGGATGCATAGTTTATTGCTAAATGGGTTGTAACATTTTGTTATTGCCCTTCACAGACAGATAGAGCATGGATACCTCTGGTTCACACACATCTGCAAAGATGATTTAGGTAATATGTGTATGTGCACAGGAAGAGGAAGGCAGCATTGCCATGTTAGGGAATACAAAGGTTGTGGTCAAGATCAGGTTGTTAACTAAAACTGCTGCATCAATACAAAAATTCTCCCTAATCTTTCAGGGCCAATACCAAAGTTAATAACAAATTCTTTGCCTTTGTCCCCAAGGAAATTCATCATATATCTACATATCTTTGTCAGCTTGTGGAAGAGACATATTTAGTTTGTTTAATGATAATGCATTGAAACAGTATCTGTGTAATACATTAGCAGTTAAAAATCTCAGTTTAAGCATTTAGCCCTTCATGGATTGTGAATCACACCCTTCATGAATGATCGTGGATGTCATTAGACTATTAGAACATTAGCAAAGCTGGGTTATAGGCAGATAGAGGGTATGTTTAAATCTATTTTTTGGCTTTCTGTATTTCAGCTTATTTAGAGAAATAAGGAAAATCTAAAGCAGTTGATTCTCAACTTGGAGAAAGTCTTAGAATCACCTAGTGTCTTTTTCAGATAAAAATTAGACTAATATTTCTGAAATTCTGATCAGCACCTATCACTCCCCTGTCATAAGGATCATGCCTCCCTCTCATTGTGACCTATAAGAATTACCTTTATGCTGAGTCATGGCTACAGGTGTGTTAGGACATTAAGATAGGTCAAAGTCACATAAAAGTTAAACAGAAATGTATCCTTTTAACACTGACACGATATATTACGTTACAGTTAATGTTAGAAAATATAAATGAACATAAACAAAGGGTTGTGCTTGGGAAAGATGCCTAATGGATTTTAAAAGAACAAATGCATCATTCCTTTGGCAACTCTTGTTCTTTCTCTTAGGGTCTACTGATCATTTTATGTTCAAACATAACTCCAGATATAAGTAGAGGTTTTGTAGGAGCATAGATAAATAACTGTCCTACTAGTACACTTAAAGAGTACTGTTTGGACCAGCCGTTCTCACTTGACCAATAGTAATTTGATTTTAATTTCGTATCTGCTGTATTTCTTTTAAAAAATCGTTGTTTCTGATTGTTCATGCATGTGGGAGGTGATTCTTCAAGACAGGCAAGTGTGTGTCCTCACATTAGAATTAGATTAGAATTGAGTTGAACGTCCTTAGTCTAACACTTCATTTCATCACTTATTATTGATGCAAAAATAATGATGTGTTCACATCAGTAATCTGAATTTTGAAAGCACTGAGGTTGCAATTCTTTGATGTGTTTAAATATCCACTGTGATCCAATGCTCTGAGAAATTGCATTAAAATGCCTCTGAATTTATAGTTGCAATAATGAATGAAAGTTTGAAAAGTTTCCAAAATGATGACACTTGCCGTATATTCATATGCCTACATTTTAATGCAAGGTGAAACTAAAGATAAACACTTTAAGGTTGCATGTTTGTCAAACGGCATCCTAGAGAAAGTGATAAACTGCAAAAAGAGATACTTTATCACTGAAATGCAAATATGCCAATTGATTTGAAGCTAGTGTTGCCATGGCTTCCTTTTCCAATTTGGAAAGGGGTACTCAAAATCTTTATAAACAGCATTTGAAATAGCATGAGTTGGTGTTGACGTGAAGAAAGCCCAAGGGCTGTTAGTTGAGTCACTGACATTTTGGCACATTGTTAGCTATCAGGCCACAAAACTGTCACCATTAGTTTTTAAGTAATCCACTTGCAAAGAATTTCAAAAGTTCAAAAATATTAGCTTCTATTCTAAGGTTCTAGTCATTCTGATAAGTGTTCTGGGTATTAACTTGTCAATGAAATGGTTTCAGAAGGCTTTCATATACAACTACTTTGCATTTACATCTAAATATGTGCAATTAAATGGTGTAAATAATGGAAACACCTAAGATTACTATCATTATAATGAATAAGAACTTTTTTACTCCCTTCCCTTAATATCTATTTTAGACAGAATAATATCACATAGTTCTTTGCTCAATAGTACTTGGGTTTTTTACTCAGTTTTCTCCTTCTTGAATTTTTATTTTAGTTTTTACATGAAAAAGCGAATGAAAAATTACTTAATGGGTACAATTTACACTATTCGGGTGATGGTTACACTATAAGCCCAGATTCCACAACTATGTACTATATCCATGTAACAAATTGTACTTGTACCCCCTAAATCAATTTTAAAAAATTAAAAAAAAGAAAAAGCAAATGGAGGAGAGCTGTGCAACAGTTTCTTTTGTTTATTTTACTTTTATGACCATGTATAAAAACAAGTTTATTTAATGAAAAATAAAATTTTCCTATATTCTTGACTTCTAGTTTTTAATTCTTATTTTCAGAGTTATGCCTTATTAGCAGTTTCACATGTAGAGCTAGCAGGGGCACATGTAAGCATTCCAATACCCCCCAAATGGTAGCATACTATTTGGCCCCCTATTTTTTAAATAAAATTTTATTTTTGAGATAACTGTATTTTATATTTAGTTACAAGAAATAATAGAAATTTGCACAATGGTAACATCTGGCAAAACTATAGTATAATATCATAATCAGGGTATTGACATTGACACAGTTAAGAAACAGAACAATGCCATCACATCAAGGGTTCTTACTGTTGTCCCTTTATAGCTACATTCATTTCTACCCAACCGCAATCCCAAGCTCCTGGCAACCACTAATCTATTATTTATATTTATAATTTTGTCAGTTCAACAATATGATATAAATGGAATCATATAGTATATAACCTTGTGGAATGGGATTTTTCATTCAACATAATTCCTTTGAAGTCCATCCAAGTTGTTGCACATATTCCTAGTTCATTCATTTTTATTGCTGAGTAGTATTCCATGCTACAGACATACCACAGTTTTTATTCATTTGTTAAAGGGCATCTGGGTTGATTCCAGTTTGGGGATAGTAAATATAAAGCTTCTATGAACATTCATGTATAATATTTTGTGGAATATAAGTTTCATTTTTCTGGAATAAATGCTTGAGTGAATATGGGTTGAATGGTAGTTATGTGTTTAGTTTTATAAGAAACTCCCAAAGTAGTTTCCAAAGTAGCTGTGCCATTTTACATTACCATCAGCAATATATAAGTGATCCAGTTTCTGCATATCCTTGCAGCACTTGGTGTTGTCACTATTTTTAACTGTAGCCATTCTGGTAGGCGTATTGTGATAATTCATTTTGATTTTAATTTGCATTTTCCTAATGGCTAATGAAGACTAACATATTTTTATGTGCTGATTTACCATCTCTATCCTTTTCAGTAACATATTCATGGTTTTTGTCCATTTTATAATTGAATTATTTATGTCCTTTTTGTTGAGTTTTGAGAATTATTTGTATGTTCTAAATACTAGTCCTCTTTCTGATATGTGGTTTGCAAATATTTTCTGCCAGACTATAGCTTGTCTTTCCATCTTCCCAATGAGTCTTTTGTAGAGCAAAAGTTTTTAATTTTGATGAGATTCAATTTGTGAATTTTTTCATTTATGGATCATGCTTTTGGCGTGAAGTATAAAAACTCCTTGCCAACTCTAGTTCCTGAGAATTTTCTCTTATTTTATTTTTAATTCTAAAATTTAAAAAATTGCCAAAAGTTTGATTATTTTACATTTAAAGCTGTGATTCCTTTAGAGCTAATATTTGTATAAAGTGTAAGGTTTATTTACATTGAGGTTTAGTTTTTGGGGGTTGGATGTATAGTTGCTCCTGCACCATTTGTTGAAAAGGTTATGCATCCTTCATTGAGTTGTTTTTGTGTCTTTATTCAAAATCCATTGGGCATGTTTGTATGGGTTAAAGTCGATATTCTCTATTCTTCAGCTTTGTGTATCCCTCTGCCAATACCAAATTGTATTGATTAGTGTAACTATATGGTAGCCATAAATATCAAGTAGAATGAGTCCTTCTTTATCCTTCTTTTTTAAGATTGTCTTAGCTATTGTAGGGCCTGTTATTTTCCATGTAAATCTTAGCATAAGCTTGTCTATGTCCACAAAAACTTACAGGAATTTTGGTAACAATTACATTAAGCCAAGAATTGATATCTTTACTATTATATATTGAGTCTCTCAATCTATGAGCACAGTATGTCTTTCCGTTTATTTAGGATTACCTTCTTTGATTTCTTTCATCAGCATTTTATAATTTTCAGCATATAAATCCTATGTACATTTTGTTAAATTTATACCTAAGTATTTCATTTTCTTTGGAGTGTTTGTAAATGATATTGTCATTTTAATTTCAGTTTCAACATGTACATTGCTACTATATAGAAATGTGATGGATTTTTATGTTTTAATTTTTAAAAACATAATTTTTGAAATGACATATTTATAAATGTTCTATCTAGTATCTACTTCCTTTGCCCAAGTCTTGATTTTTGTCTTTAGAAACCAAATGACTTTTTTTTCATTGAAAGCACAGATTTGGGATGTATCAAAAAATACTTAGTGAAATCCATTTATTTATTCATCCATTTAACAAACATCTACTTATCACTCTGTGATAAGTAATATGCTAATGCTAGGATTACAAAGTTTTAAAGAAAAGTTTTTACCCTAATGTAGTTTACATAAGAGAAAATAAGTATGTAATAAATTGCTATAGATAGTATGAAAATAGTCTAGAATTCAATGGGGTTCTGCAAAGACAGAGTAGCCCCATTCCTACTAGGTCTTTCCTCTTGCAACTAAAAAGCATGGACATAACACAAAAAACAAGCATAAGAAGTCTGTGAAAGGTGGCAGAAAAACCTCAAAACTCAAGTAATGACATGGCAACATGCTGTGTTCTTACTATTCTGCCTGCTCTTTTACTATTTTTTTCAATCTTCGTTCCTTTATTTGAAATGCCTTTTTTTCATTGCCTATCTAAATAATACATATTTATTTCTTGAAGAAAATCTAGTTTATGCTTATTTTGATTTGACTTTTCCTAAATTGCTCCAAAGACAATCGTTTCAGTTACTCATTGTGAGGGGAAAACGCTCCAAAACTTAGTGGCTTAAAACAACCATTTTATTTGCACATGACTCTGCAATGTGGACTGGACTCAGTTGGGTGGTTCTTCTGGTGATCTTGCCTGTGGTCACTTGTGGCTGGAATCAACTATGATGCAGGGTTTGCTGAGTCTGTTTCTCTATGAATTCTAAGGGCCTATCTCTCTTCACATGGTCTTTCCAGCAGTATAGCCTGACTTTTTATGTGGCAACTCAGAATGTATAACCACTTATTAAGCATCTCTGTGTATCATTCTTACTATTGTCCCATGAGCCAAGATTAGAGATAATATGGTAGGAAACGTTACAAGGTCTTGAATTCTGTGAGGTATGGTTCATTGGTAGGGCCATAAAAGTAACAGTCCAACGGAGTCTGCCTTTTGGCCTTTAATACTGTAATTCATGGCCTTACACATGAAATATACACTGACCCCATTCCTAAGACCTTCAAAGTCTTATCTTACTGTGGCTTCAGGATCAGGTTAGAAGTTCATGATCTCATTATATAAGTCAGTTCTAGCTATGAATGAGCTTCATCAAGCTTAGTTCCTTGACTGCAACTGCCCAGAAGTGGCTCCTCTTGATCCAATGCTCTGTGAACTTAAAACATATGTTATCTGTCCCTCACATAGCCAACATACAATGGTTAGACAGGGATAGCATAACCAAACTAAACAGTCCTATTTGAAATGGGTGTGGATAGGAGATACAAAGCAATCACTGGCCCATAGCAATTCTAAAATCCAGCTGGGCACATGTCATCAGTTTCTTAATTAGGACCCTGTTCACCTTACTGAGAGTAGTTCTTTTTGACTGTTAGGTCCATCCTTTTCCTATCCATAGAAAGTTAATGGCCCAGTGGGCCTTTCTTCAATTTGAACTTTATCTGTCCCTTTTAGTATAACATAGTATGATTCCTTAAAATGCTGTGAGGCTTCTATGTATTAAATTGTAATCCATTTCATTAAGCAGAAGCTATACCCACAAATATCATTAAGATAGATATTTCTCTACCTTGATGTTCAAGTCAGAGTGCTGGAGGACAATGCACCAGTGATTCTTAGTTACCTTTTGCCTAGCTAATCTTAGGGTATGCCTCTTAGACTCTCCTACCTAAGTGTCTTAGTATTTGCCTCATAGACCTTCTTAGATACTTTTTCTGAATGATAAAGAGTATGTATTGTATACCAAACATATTACTATGGACATTTTTCCCATCAAAATCAATGTGAGGTGTTTATCAATGAGAAAGCACTCAATAAATATTTATTGAATGAAATAATGAGAGATTGGGGTTAGTGTTCCTTAGAATACCTTGTGAAAAACACTGCTATATACAAAACTACACAATTTTCTGATTCTGTCATTCTCCATGGGAAAATCAAAGAATTATATTTCTTAGGACATCTCTTGTCTAAAAGTAACACAAATTATGAACCGCTTATCCTACATCATGATTTTTGGTATTTCAAAAGACAGTTTTCTGTCTTTTAATAGAATATACCTTCAGTGTCACCAGATGTAAATAGAAAGCAACAAAACGTTAGGTCTTTATTAATTTATTTGAGTTCTATTACAACTTAAAATATTTCAAAGTAGATTAAAAGCAATATGCAAATATTTGCATTCATTACCCAATGAATAAAAATATTCTAGTCAAAAAATTTTAGATCTAATAGACTCATACAAGTAACTGCTATAACTATAGTGTAAATAATTTAAGTAATTTATTTTCATCTATGTAATAGAATATAATTTTAATATTTATTAATGTTTTATGTGATTATTGTTTAAAAATCAAGTTATTCTTGAATAAAAGGATATATAATGTCAGCATCATTTTAGAAAGTCTTAAACATTTATGCCCCAAGGAATCTTCATAATTTGTTCAGGGCAATCAGAGTCCATATAAATGTTTTATATCCTACTCAGAAATTTTAATGATCATATGCATATGTGTTCCAAGGACCTAGTATAGTTTCACAATCTTGATTTCCTAATTTCTAAACTACCTCTCTTAATTGAAACCATAGTATACCCTTGAGAATATCAGCTGTAATTCATAGGCTATAAAAATGCAATTAAACCTACATAAGCTAGTCCCTTTTTTAAAAAGTGAAAAGTCATACACAAGTGAAAGTCTTTAAAATAAGATGTCAAGTCTGGATGTAGAGTCTCCTATGTATGATATATTGAAATTGAAGAACTGTACATCAGGCATTCTTCCTACACTTTTTTTGGTGAAAACATCTTTCTTGCCATAATGGGCTCCAATGAGATTTTCCAGTTGCATAATTCTGATAATGTTTGGAGATGGTGCTGAAATGGTAGATCAACCTAGAAAAGATAATAACTTTAACTGCCTTTCCATGTCTGAGACATGAAAGCATTTTCTAAAGGACCAAACTATCTTTGAACAGGGCAATAAATAGCCAGATTGCTATCCTTCTGAATTGTTTAAAAAAAAAAAAAACAATAGATGGAAGCAAAAGCCAAGAGCTGTGTGGATCAACTGTTTGATTTACTGATTTTTTTTTACCATCTAGGAAATACATGTCTTCAATATAACAGCCTAATTTTTTTTTACTAAGAAGATGAAATAAATTCTGCTGGAGTGATGATGGGGTAGTTTCTTAGATCACTAGATTAAGAAAAGCTTTGTCTAATCTTTCCAAGTCCTATAAGAGGCACAGCTTTGAGAACTCTTTGAAATCAGTTGTGTCATGTCCAGGACAGAGACTTATAAATTTTCTCTAGAAAGTATCAAATTAATATGAAGAAGACAGGCTACTGAAAAAGATAACATTTGTAAAATAATTAGGTACATAATGTTTAATTCTGAGATTTTATGTAGTCTTTCTTTGTTTTCCATTTTAGGTAAAATAAATAACTATGAGCCCTTTTCAGTCATGAATAGAGCATGCATATTTTTTCATATTTTACAAACATTACTAAAAGCCTATGATATGACATAATTGGTAATTATAATGAGTAAATTTTAAAATTGCAAACAATATTTGCCAGGCATGCAGGTCTCTTACAATTCATCAAGACTTGACTGGTGGCTATACTTTCATACTGTAATTGTTATTTTTTTCCTTTTTTCTAAAAACTATTCTGGAAAAAATGTTAACTCTAATGTTGATGCAGTAAGTGAGGAGAAAGTGAATAGGCCTAATAAAGTAAAATAGCTCCTGATTAGCAAAATTTGAGATAAGTGAAAAAGTTGAATATGAAGCTAAAATTATCTAAGGCTCTTTCTAAATCTAATTTTGCATGTGGTTCCCAAGCAAAAGATATGAATGATAATTTCAATGAATATGGAGAAGACAAAAAGGCACTGTTTAGTTTTAGGATAGCTCATTAAGGACCTGTGATTTTAGCAATGCTTTAAAGGCTAAACTCATGGCTAGGGAAAGTGTAATTGAGAAAGATTTCTCTGTTAGAAAGGTTTCAGGAGGACCAGTATAAAAGATATTAAATAATGATCTAGAACAAGGATTGGCAAACTTTTTCTATAAAGGACCAAATAGTAAAACTTTTAGATTTTGCAGGCCATAGAGTCTCTATTGTAACTACTCGACTCTGCTGTTGTAGCAAGACAACATCCATACACAAGACACAAATGAATGGCCATGGCTGTATTTCGATAAAACTTTATTTACAAAAACAGGTGGTAGGATGGATTTGGGCTGTGGGCCATAGTTTGCTGACCCTTGATGTAGAAGATGCCTTGCAAACTGCAAATAGTTAAACCAACAGTAGCAACTGTGCTTGTTATTAACAAAGAAAAAGCCACAATTTATTCCTAATAGAGCAAGTAGATTAGTTTTGTTGGAAAATGGGGTTTTTGTAGATGGTTGTTAGAAGGATGACTATAAACAATAGTGAAATAAAAATACTAAGACTAAAATAACAGGCAAGTGTCAAGCAGGGAATGGAGAACTGAAAGCAGCTTTTGTCGAAGTATCTTGGAGCAACTATATGAATGTTTAGAGAAATTAGAAAATGGAAAACAGACAAGAAGTTTTTACAATAATTGAGGCATAAAGGTAATGGAGGGACTATAGTTACAGTATTAAAGGTAGGCATGGCAAAGAAAATAAAACAGATTCAAGATCATTATCGGAAGGAAAAAATCAATCAGGGATGATAGTTGAATGATTATATTTGATCCTGCTATGGAACACAAATAAAAGGAAAAGAGACAGCAAGAGGCATATCTTAAGGCTTTTCCATACAAAACTAAACTTATTTATTAAAAAACACAGGATATTAAGAAATAAAATTGCCTAGACTTTAAGCTATTAAACTAGGAAACATTTAAATTGAGTTACCCCATCATTGCTCTCCCAAACAGCATTTGAATGAAGAAAGGAAGGGGTTTGGGATACTTTCTAGGTTCTTTGATGGTCCACTTGTTAGTCTTTCCCAGATGTAACTTTGCATCTTTGCATCCCTGATCACACAAACATTATCATTGAGATGGGAAAAGAAAAAAATCTTTTGATCACTTGTTGCAGTTTGGGGACAGGCTATTGCGTATAACAAGAACGTTAGAAATAGCAATGTCTTAAACATGAGAGAAGTTTGTCAAGGAAAAGTCCAAATGTAAGCATTTCAGAGCTCATATGGTGGCTGCCTAATTGTCTAGGTCTCAGTTTTCTTCTGTATTTCCAACACCGCCCTCTATAGGGCATGGTCCGCATCCTTGTTTTTCAAGATGAAACCATCTAACCATCATATCCATGCTATTATAAGGAGGAAAATGTAGAATGAAAGGAACAAAGAACATGATCCTTCCTACCTTTAAGAACAAATCCCAGAGGTTACTTACATCACTTCTACTTACATCTCATAGGTCAGAACTTGTTTGCATAATTACAACAAGCTGTAGTGATGGCTTGGATATGTAGTTTTTATAATTAGTACCCATGTACCTGATAAAAATATGACTATTATTAAGGATCTTACATTGATTTCCCTAAATGAAAAGCCCAAGACAGGGATTCTTGTGCAAGTGATCTATTCAGGGAATGCACACAGGAAAAACATGCAGGGGAAGAAGCCAGGCAAAGACATGTTTTCAAAAGTCTAGCCTCACCCTGATCCCACAGGGAGCTCTGTAGCATAAATTGCATCACAGAATTTATCCTGCCTTGAAGTAAGCTTAAATGTCTCAGGCATCTCTATCCAGGTGGCTCTTGTCGTGCTAAGGTGATTCTGTAACGGTACAGGTGTGAGCCTTGACCATTCAACACCCACAACAGCTGGGGGATGAGTACAACAGCTGGTGAAGAAATTCTGAGTGGGATACCAAAATCATCTGCTACATTGATGAAGAAAGGGGACAGATAATGAGGGAAATTAGTAGCCATTTTTGTAATAGCCAAAAACTATCCCTGCGCATATGCTGAGAAGACTTAATATCCTATTTTTGTTTTGCACATGGTAAGCAGTCCATCAATATTTGTTGAATGACTAATGCATATTCTTGAAAAACTTTCTATTTTTTCCACAGCCTCCCTTCCTTAACATTTTTGAAAGCATTTTAAAATGTTAATATGAATACCACCACACCTACCCCAAATACATACACAAGTATCCTGCCCTCAATAGCTATTCCCTCTGCACAGATTTTAAGTCACACTTGCAATCAATTATAAAATTACTTCACTGAAATTCCTGAAGAATTAGCTGGAAAAATCTTTGCACTTTCAAATGTTTCTAATTCTGGTTTCCAGAGAATTTCTCATTGCCCAAGAAATAAATAGCCAGCCAGGTTACTATGATTGGGATACATACAACTTCCTTATATTCACCTTCTTTAAGTCCTAGGTGAAGAATAGGTTTGACTTTGCTCATCAGTTTGCTCTGGCCTAGATTTATGCTGGTTTTACAGTGACATTTCTAGCTTTCAGGCAGGTCTCCATTTAGTAACTGCTTCATGATACAGAATCTGAGGTTATAAAATAAAAACTTAAATGAGGTCATTGAATAAGCATTTCACTGATTTCATTATATCTCACAATTATAGATCTGGAACTATCCATTTTCTCCCTTGAAGGTCATAAAAGACAGTCCTATAAAAGAGTCATGATTATGGAGTAAATGAGTAACATTTAAAGATTTGAAGTCTGGTCCAACGATTTCAGGAAAATGTCTTATATTGTCCTAAAGCCAAAAAAAAAAAAGAAACAAAAAAGATTTCAAAGCAATACCACATCAGGTTGAATTAGTTAGACTTCATATTACAGAAAAGTGGCTTAAGCCAGACAGTTTATTCTCTCATATAAAGTAGTTATAAGATAGGCATTCCTGGACTTTTATGATAATTTCACGATTTTGCAAGGCTCAGGCTCCAAGGCTTTATGATCTGCCATTCTTAGTTTGTGGCTTACATTCCCAAGGTCACTCCATGCTCCTAGTATAACTGAAAAACTGACTTTTTAATGTTATTTAATTTTGAATAGCCACGTGTATATCTTAGTCTTTGTTTTGAAATGGTTGTTACAGGCCATTTGTAGCTATTTCTTAGAATAGAAATTCTTCTAAATAGCTCTTATCTTCCTAGAATCATGTAATGTACATGTGGAAAGGATTTTAGATTTCAATGTTGGGGTTACCTCATTTTATAAATGAACAACAACAACAACAACAGCAGCAGCAACAAAGGAGGCCCAGAGAGGTTAAGTGATGGCTTTCTAGAAACCCAAAGCTAATGTTCAGAAATACTGAAAATCAAGCTGGATCTCCTGATTCTATAATCAACGCACTCACAAATATTCATGAATTTAAAACATTTCAAATTGTTGTTTTCAATAATTCAGACAGATCTTCCTCTATTTGTTTCAAATTAGTAAAATTTTATACAATTATTTTAATTCTCAATGGCTATTTTATTTGAAGAATGATTGCAATAATCTTACAACAAATTTTTACCCCATCTACCCTAGATATTGAGGCTTAGGCTTCTTTCTGGTATTGACTCTGTAAACCAATCCACTAAATGATAAACTAGCAATTAATTTACATTAAAATAAGGATACTATTTCTGTTACTGTGGAAGTTCTTAGAATTAGTTGCATCTAAGTTGATGTGATTAAATTGGCTAGGGATTTTTGATATTGTATCCATTTAATTAATTCCAGTAGATTTTTAAATATCTACTCTACAGCAGCAGCCACTGGACTAGACATTGAAAGCACAGCGGTGAATTAAGCCAGAATAGAATTAAGCTAGACTAGAATACACTCCTGTAGCTGGAAGTCTATTCTAGAAAAGAGCCTTTGAAACAGTAATTACTTGTGTCCTGACTTTTAGGAAGGAAAAGAACAGGGTGCCTTAAGATCAGATAATAGGCTGACCCAGCCCACTTGGTGTATAGGCTCACATTTGAAGGCTGCACTGTGCCAGCTGAAATCTGAATACTTCTGGGGTTGCACAAAAAATTTCCAGAGGGTATGCCACAAGAGTAGTATGAAGGAAATTCATCTCCAGAATCTCAACTTCCACATGTACTCTTGTTTAAAATTGCCTGAAAACTCACAATAGCACTCTTCCACTTTACAAAAGAAACTTCTCTCCCTTCCCAAATTATAGCATGATACATTGCCCCAGGGTGTAAAAAGGACTTAGAGTGCCAAACAAAGGGATAGTCTGAAATGTTAGTTTGAAAAAAAGGCCCCTTAAACTCAGTGATCTTCCTCTCCTGCTTGTCTTACAGGAGTTTCTGATAAGTTTGAAGCTTAATCCAAGTTGGTATATTCTTAATTCAGAACAACTAAAGCAGTATATAGTAGTGATACTGAGTTGTTTCAATGTAATTGGGGTGTTTTATAGGACTGTCAGCTTTTTTGAAATGCATTTGATAAAACTCATGAATAAATTTTACTTTTCTTTCACATGTGATGCGTATTATACAAAGAAAGAACATTTAAAACCTATTTCATCAAATCACGCCATGAAATATTTATTTCACTTAGTCAATTCTCATCTTATTTCTCTTTATATAATATATAATATTTTCTCCCTCCTATTAGCAAATAACTTCTTTAAACTTACAAAAAATAGATGTCAACTTTAAATAAAGAGGTTTTTTTAAAGTTCATTTAAGGGAAATGTGACCCCAAAAAGTTTGAAAACCACTGCTGCTCAATGTTTCTCAAATTATGGTCTTATTTATAATTAGATAAAAAATCACCAAGGTGCCAGTTTATAAAACAAACAAATAAAAGGATTCCTGGATCCTATCACATACCTATTGAATTGGAATTTCTGGGGAAACAAGGATCAGGAATCTGATGGTTCAGCATACACACAGCTGATTTTTATCCACATTAAGTGTGAGAATTTATAATCAGGTGATAGTGATTACTATGGTTTGGATGTTTGTCCCCCAACCCAAACCTCATGTTGAAATTTGACCCTGTTGTTGGAGGTGGGACCTAATGGAGGTGTTTTGGTCATGGGGTTGGAAAGATTAATGAAAAGATTAATGCCCCTCCATTGGCAGTGAGTGAATTCTCACTCTATTAGTTTCCACAGGCACTGGTTGTTAAAAAGAGCCTGGCACCCCCCCTCCTCCCCGCTCTGGCTCGCTTTTGCTTCCTCTTGCCAGGTGATCTCTGCACACACCTGCTCCCATTTGCCTTCCACCATAAATGGAAACAACCTGAGGCCCTCACCAGAAACAGATGCTGGTGTCATGCTTCTTGTACAGCCTAAAGAACTGTGAGTAAAATAAACCTCTTTTCTTTATATAGAACCAGCCTCAGGTATTCCTTTATAGCAACACAAAATAGACTAAGACAGCGATCCTTTTAAGAGAATTATATCCCATATAGATTCAGGAAGATGATGCTTCATATAATCAAACCTGTTGTATAGTCTCTTGATGGTAGACATCTAGCACCTAACACAGTGCCCAGCACTTAGGAGAGTCTTAAGAGTTGATGATTCAAAGAGAATAAACATCAAGGTCTATACCTCCTTCCAAAATATTAGAAGATCTAATGTAAAGGATGCATCAAATGTGACAGGTATACTCCATAGTTAATTTTTTTTTGTTTTTTTGTTTTTTTTACAAAAACTCTTTACCTCTTCAGCTAAATTCAGTTTACAAATGGAATCATAGGTAGTGAACACACATCAGGGTGCCTTCCAGATTCCACTGCTGTGATCTTCAAATGAAGGAGAAAGGCAGATTAGTCAACCTTCTGAAAAGTTCTTAATTAAGGAAACCAATAGTGTGCAGAGTAACAGCCTGTGTGTTAACCTTGTTGACACAGTGTAGAAGTCCCATGTAGATAGCTCGTACAAAAGAATAAAAGTGTTGTTCTGGTTCCTAAATTGGAGTTTTCAAGTAATTGTATTTCTAGTGAAAATTGCGTCTATAGATGTCTGTTCAAAGGCTTTAGCTTACAAAGTAAAGACTTGAAAACATAAAACTTTCTTGATCTCTAAATGTTGTTTTCATTAATTAGGTGAATATGACAGCTCTCTCTTTACCCTAATAGCCCCCCTGGAGGAAATAACAATTTTGTTTGTCTAAACAGTACTTAATGACTACTCTAAAATTAGAGTTTAAGACCTTTAACTCTAGAGTGCAAAGCTCTATGTCCTTGACTCTGATGTTTATCATGAATATTAATTTCTGATTTTAAAGTCAAGCCATGAAATTTTTATATATTGTCATACCTTTCCCTTGACAATTTTTGTAATTGCCATAATTTTCTCGTCAGCAAGAGTCGTTTGTGGCTTCCCTGGTCTAAGGAGGCTATAAAATTGACAGCTCTGAATTCCCTCTTTTGTTTCAATGTGAAGCTGTAGACTTGTTTACTCTGAGCAGTAACTAGACCTCTGATCTTAAAAGAATTATGGTTTTTGTTGGTGCCCTTACACAATAAAGGATTCAATATATTTTTGTCATTAAATGTTTTCATTGTTACCTTTGGGATTACTTTCCTATTAGGGGAGATTTATGTTCATTGCTCCAGACACTTATTCTGTTCCTCACACAAAAATATTATTTCCTTCAGGATATCTATCATTTTCTTTAAAATTGATTTATTGGTAGTATTTGATCATTATGTTCATATTGTTTATAAGTGTCCAACATTAACACTAATTAAATGATATATATGGACATATATATGTAAACGCACATATACATACTTTTTTAATGTATGTAATTCAATTGAAATATTGTTCTCTTCTGTTTGTACTTTTAACAAAGATTTATTGAACATCCGCTATACATTAAGCCCAGACTTTGTTCTGTGGATAGAAAGAAAAATAGGCAAAACACAAAATTGGCCTGAAGATGCCACGATCAACCAGGGAAAACAGACAGACTCATAAAAAATTATGTGTATCACTGTATGGCAAATGCTGTTGGAGATATGGTCACAAAGTGCTGTTGCAACCAGAGAGACTCAGGGATGGTTACACAGAACAGAGGGCATTGAGGTTGCACGAGATGGATCTCTCTTGATAGAGAAATGGAAAGGATATTTTATTGTAAACAGTGGAAGTGGCTCAATGCCAGCCATGGTGATTTGGGAAAAGGGTTTTGAAAGAGAAGAGCAACAGCTATATATGGCTAGAGTGAAAAGTGCAAAGTGGTGCATGGGAAGAGACAGAAGCTAGAAAGGAAACTTGTGAATAGATTTGGGAAGCATCTGAGCACAGAATCTCAGGCTCTAGTGTTTGAATTTTTTTCTTATTAAATGGAGATGGAGATCCAGGATGGCCTAAATATCACAGATAAAATTATTCTAGATATTCAGTCATTCAGACAAATATTTTTAAAAATTATTTATGATATTATTTATGATAAATATTTTTCTTGGCCAGATGATGGCCAAGAGTCAGTCTCTGTTCTCAAACATCTTATAGTCTTTCAAGGGAGAAAATTAAGTCAGTCAATAATTAATGTCTGATATGACAGAAGTTATGAGGGATGAAAGAACAGTGTAATGGATACACAGATGAGGCATGTAATTCAGCATAAAAATCAGGAAAGTCTTCTTGGAGATATAAGATTGAGTTCATATATGGGAGTAAAACTTAGCTAAATGAAAAAGGAGGTTTGCAGAAGATCCTAGGTGAGGAAATAATATAAGGCTGGAATCTAAATATGCCTTCTAATTGTCCATGACTGTAGCAAAGTGCCCATGACTTGGATTATTCTTAGACGCAGCTACATAAGTAGGAAGGGATCAGTTCATGGTCTTGGCTGCAAAACTAAAGAGCTAAAACTTTACACTAAAAGGTACAGGAAGACAATGATGAACTGTAATCAGGTGGATTTATTAAGGTCAGACAAAAGCTGTCAGATTGAGGGTATCAAGTGTTTGTAGAAAGCAGCCTTCATATGGGTGGCCTGCTGGCAACATCAGTGAAAGAGCTAACCAAATGGGAGACTTTGAGGGTCTGGACTTAGGCCATGATAGTAGGAATCCATGGAAAGCCAAGAAAGCTACTAGTCCAATGCTTTCATAGGATTTTGCCATGGTTTGAATGTTAGGGGTGAATCATCAATGGTGACTTCCCAGAGAGTAGATAGATGTTGACGATGTTGTAAAATGTGTGTGTGCATGTGCATTTTAACAATCAAAAGTTTTTAGTACAAATATGAAACCTTTATAGAAAAGTATTATGATTTTATTGCTTCTTGGCCTTTTGGCTAAGAGAAGTATTATGATCTAGCTGTATAAAAACTGGCTAAGAACCAGAAGACATGGTTCCTAGATCTTCAAATTTCTAATAGTGTGAATCTTGGATGATACTCTGAATCTCTCAGAGCCTCTAATGAAAAAAAATGGGGTAAACATCAGACATCTTTGTATGGGTTACATGAACCAAAATATCAGTAAGCCTTGTACAAAATTTTAACTTTACAGTAGAAACCACATCAAGTCTTTTGGCCCTAGGACCTATCAATTTGTTTATTATTAACGAATGAGTGAATCTAGTTAAAGTCCTTTCATTTTTCCCACACCTCTATTTGGACAGCTGCCACTAAGTAGTGGTTTGTTAATATCTGCACTTCATACACAATTTGTTCTCTACCAGAAAAGTGTCTTTGTTAAAACATTTCAATCAACTAAATCACTTAATAGCGCTAATTCACATTTTGAGGGTAAAATATACTTAGGAAAAGAGTTAAATGTATAATTTTATTTCTACCTCATTGAGCCTCCTCTTTGTCTATGCCAACAAGAGTTTCCTCCTCCTCCATAGGCACACACTTATGGGACACTTGATTGTGAGAAAATCCTCAGGTCATTGGAACTTGGTTTTGAGTTATATTCCTGCCCCTCCCCTCCAATATGTGTGCTAATTATCTTATGGAAAATAGCCTTTTCCTTTTTTCTTGTCCCAAGAAAGTCTTGAGTCTCATCCAGAAGTCAGATTAGTGTTAAGTATCTTTGCTTGAGTGGCAACTCTTTTCTGATTATAAAGAAAGAAATTGTGATCCCCACATGTGTATACACAGGGCCAACATGCCCCTTTATCAATCAGGAAAAGATTTCTTTTTTATCTCTCTCTTTCCTTTCTGGCCCTTTGAAGTTCAAGCTTATTTAAGAGTTAATTTTAATGAAATTGTTTTAAAATATCTTTTAATCACTTTAACAAGCCTCTAGCAGAGCATTGGGTTACTTTCTTCCTCAAAGAGTTCAAGTTGTCTTTTCTAAAACATGTACTTAAAATTGCCTTGAAAAAGGAGATATATCAGGAATTTCCTTCAAAAGAATCTAGGTGGTGGTTGTTGGGGTGATGAGTAGGGATATATTAATAGATGGAATTAAATCAGCAATATGTTGATAAATGTTGGATGATGGTATATGGGAGTTAAGTAGTGTTCTTTTACATATGTTTGAAATTTTCTGTACTTAAAAAGATTATGGAAACTTAATTAAAATGGATCTCATCATTTTATTTTTGTAGCATTTTATCTCTTAACACATCAGTTAGCTATGGTTATATAGCAAAGCACTCCAAAAGCCAGTAGGTTGAAACAATAAGCAAATATTGATCATGAGCCTATAGATCAGCTGGACTGTCTCATGCATCTGCTGTTTACAGTGGATGAATTCTATTCATTTTGCCTGGAATCTCCCACATGTTTTGTGGTTATCTGTATATAGGCTAGTCTAGTATGGCCTTAGTTGCTAAATGTGGGCTCTCCTCATGGCCTCTGATCCTTCACAGAGTAGATTGTGTGTGTGTGTGTGTGTGTGTGTGTGTTTCATCTAGAAGGGCTGGGTTCCAAGAAAAACAATATAAGGATGTAAAGCTTCTTGATGTCTAGGCTCAGAACTGGCACACCATCTAAAATTTAGCCACATTCTGTTGACCAAAAAAGGTCACAAAGCCATCCCAACTTCAAGGGGTAGAAAAATAGATTCTACTTCTTCTTGGGAGGAGCTGCAAAGTCACATTGCACTGGGAGCATGGAAACGGGGGCGGGGGGGACATAAATTGAGGCCCTCAATGTAATCAATCTGTCATATAAGAATTTACTGCTTTTAAATCAATGACTACAGATATTCTGTTAATTTAACAATTTATATTTCCAAATACTAAATCTCCCTCTAACTTTAGCCTACCTACTGGTCACCTACTCTTGGATTTCCCAAAGGCATCTCACATTCAAGTGACTAGAGTTCGTCACTCTTTTTGTAAAACCTTCTACTCTTCAGTGCATGTGTATGTACAATTAATGTCTTTGCCATTCATCTATTCATCTATTCGTCCCTCTACCTATTATTTAATTCAATAAATACTTACTTCATGGTGATTATATGCCTAGCACTGTGATAATCATTGATGAACCCAAGGAAAGTAAAAACAGACATAGCCTCTGCCCACATAGGACTCAGAGAAATGAGCAAGAAACCCAGTTGGAAATCACA
>NW_012148653.1:2457693-2477828 GCF_000956105.1 Propithecus coquereli | reverse complement strand
TTTTCTATATATTTTTAGTTGTCCGAT
The DNA here is from genome assembly GCF_000956105.1 of Propithecus coquereli. Lineage (NCBI taxonomy): Eukaryota > Metazoa > Chordata > Mammalia > Primates > Indriidae > Propithecus > Propithecus coquereli. The sequence continues at coordinate 2,477,801 of NW_012148653.1, read as the reverse complement.
TAATTTCTTTCTATTTTTAGTAGAGACGGGGTCTCACTCTTGCTCAGGCTGGTTTCGAACTCCGGAGCTCAAACAATCCACCTGCTTCCGCCTCCCAGAGTGCTAGGATTACAGGCGTGAGCCACTGCACCCGGCCCAAAGCCTTTCTTAGTGAGGTTGCAGATGAGCTGAGAGGGCAAAACAGTATAGAACCAACTGGTATACATTTCAAAAGGGCAGGATTTTGGAGAAGAGAGTAGATGAGGTATTATTTAGGAGCCATAATAGGAAGGAAGAACACCAACCCCAGCTCCTATCTTTGAAATGCAGAAAGTGTGAGGAAATACATAGGCACCACCTGAGATGGCTTCAGGGGACGTGATAATCACAGAGGAGAGCTAGGTTTTATTGGGTGAGTGCAGGAAGAAAAGGGGATGCTGAGGATTTAGGGTAGACATTTGGGTATGGAAATATTATACTAAAGGGTACACTGAAAGAGTCTGAGACATGGGATGTGTGTAGCCACTGAATATGATTGAATAAATGAATGAATGAGTGAATGAATAACAGAGCATTATGAACATGCTAATGCAGGAAAGGTGTGTGTGTGTATGTTGGCAGCGTCGATTCTTACAATTTTGGCATTGACTTGTGAAAATAAGGACGACAGACATCATGAGTTTAACCTCACTGTCTCTTTGAGGAGGATGACTCACTTGGTTGGGGTGATGGCAGAACCACAGACCACAGAATCCATATGCTTTTTGTGCTGGATTGATGATGAACAAAAACTTCAGATCTTCAGTGTCTATTACTACTTTTTAGTCTAATCTCTCATTAATCCTCACATGTTTAATTGCTTCTGATCCGGCTGTCTTACATTTTTATTCCTCACTGCTTAGAAAGTGATATTTACACAATATAAATCTGAACTTGTTACTCTCTGTTTAAAAAATCTTTCAGATTTCTCAAGCTTTCAGGATAATATTTAAACTCTGTTAAAGCACAAAGGCTCTTTATCATCTCTCCTGTAGCTACTACTTTCGTGTCCCCTCAAGGTACTTTCCTCTACTAATCTTTCATATCAGCAACACAGAACTACTTTAAGTAGCTGTTTCATACGGTTTTGCTGGTGTCTATGTTGTTCAGTCTATCTGGAATCTCCATCCTACCCTCTTCATCTAGTTAGCTCTTCTCCTAAGTATAATCTGAATTAATGACACTTTGCATATATTTTTCTAATGTTCTTTTGAAGTAATTCAATTAACCCTGAATGTTTCAGAAATACATCATCAAATACTGATTAATTTTATTTCACTGCTTCTTTTCTTTCTTTATTGCTGAAGCTTGGGAAGTCATGAATTTATTTCCTTTGGAAGTAATCAATATTTTATTTATGAATAAAATTATTATTAAGATAATTATGAAGCCAGGCATGGTAGCTCATACCTGTAATCCAAGCATTCTGGGAGGCCAAAGCAGGAGGATGGCTTGAGCCCCAGAGCTCAAGACCAGCCTGGGAAACACAGGGAGATCCCATCTTTTTAAAAAAAAAAAAAAAACTTGCTGAACATGGTAGCATGCCTGTAGTCCCCACTACTTGGGAGGCTGAGGTAGGAGGATCACTTGAGCCCAGGAGTTCAAGGCTGCAGTGAGTTATGATGACAACACTGTACTCTTCCCCAGGCAACAGAGTGAGACCTCGTCTCAAAAAAATAAATACATAAACATTTTTAAAAATGAAAGATAAAAATTACAAAAAATTATAATATGTACAAATAGCTTAATGAATTTAAATACATTTTGATGAAATAAGGAGATGAAGGAAACGAGGTAGTAAATATGAAAAGCCATAACAACAGAGAAAAAGGAAAACTACAGGAATTGTGATTTGGAACTAAGATTGAATTGTACATAGTGTAAATGGGAAATGTAAGAGTGTAAAATTTGGGTCATCATGTGTACTTAAATAACTGGACACACAATTGCAGAAGTTTGTTTTGATAAGTGGAAAGATTTGTCATCATTTGTACATTTTTTCCCTTGATAGTAACCTTCCTAAATTCTCTCCAGGCACTTATCTTATTTCACTGAAATAAGGGAGATGAAGGAAACAAGATAGTAAATATGAAAAGCCATAACAACAGAGACACAATGTGTAAGAGACACAATCAATATCTGTACCAATAAACTATGACACAATACTTTCTTATCACAGCAATTGTAAAAGACATCCCCAATTTTAGAGATGATAAAATACAAGCAAAATGTGCATCTTAGAATTAATTAAATCTAGACATTAATGAAAAAAGACAAGTAACTAAATTATTACATATATGCAATCAGAAAACTTCCAGAGGAAATAAAGTCATGACCTTCCAAACTTTAGAAAATAAAATTTACTGAGACTGCTTGACCAGTATTTGAAAAGAAGTTCTGAAACCTTAAGAGTATTGAGGTACTTCAAAATGGCATTAGAATAATACATGATGAGGGTTATTAACCCAGAATCGGGAAAGTGAGATGTTAACTTATAGAAAACTGATAAGTTACAAATACATTTTTTGAGAGGGATATAAATTCTCTTTAGAAGAAAAGAAAACACCAAAGGTTGCAGTTTTATTCCTGTAGCAGCGGTCCCCAACATTTTTGGCACCAGGGATGGGTTTCATGGAAGAAAATTTTTCCATGGATTGGGGTAGGGGGAGGCAGAGCTCAGGTGGAGATGCGTGGCCCCATTTTCCTAACAGGCTATGGACTGGTGTCGGGCCACCACAGCCCTATAGGACATTAGTCAATTTTGTATCTAACTTTGCAATCTTATTCTATCATTTTTTCTTTAGTCAAAGAGATATTGTGCCAGACACTTGTTATAAAGGGCTAGGAAGATTTTATTCAAGACTATTGCAATATGGGTTAAGACTATTGCACCAGGGGCCAGAGAGTACACTCCATTGAAACAAAAGGCAGGGGAGGGTTTAAGTATTGGGGTGAGCTAGAGGCAAAGTACTAGAAGACACTAAGGAAAAGGTTGGTCAAGGTGGCTAGGCCATGTGTGTTTGCCAATTGGTGCTTATCCAAGTTAGGTTCCCACCCTCCCACAGAGCCTGGTAGTTGGGGATACCATGTTTCTTGATATTTAGATTTCAAAGGGATAGCTACCAGGTGCTTAAGAAAGACTTTGCTGGGTGGTAGAAGATTTACATCTCAAAGTGGCAGAGAATAAAATTATAACTGAAAGTTTTCTAAAATAAATGCTCTAAGAAAAGGAAGGTGGGACGCTTATAATCAGAAAGAAACCTATCTAAAGTTTAGTCAAGCTGAAGGGCATGTTAAGGCCATCTTGGTCAATTTCACTGACTATATATAACAGTCTCTGATATTCTTTTTGGACCAACTTTGTCATCCTTCTGGTTCCCTCCAAACCTTTGACATTTGCTCACTCTATATTTGTATGAGGTTCATGATTTTACATATATGAAAATTATATTGTGACTTTTTTCTCCTATAACAGTTGCTAGAACAAGCAGAAATCACAGAAACTGAAACTAGAAAACAAAGCAGAACAGCAACAAATAAATACATTAAAACACAAATTTGGAAAAGGAAAAAGAAATCATTTCTGGAATCTGACTAATTAGACAGCATGGGAAGACTAATGGGGTAAGGGAGGAATTAAATGGAAATAGTTGTCTTTGGAATGTTAACATGAACATAATGGAGAGGGCAATGAAAAAAAGTATGACAATGTTAAGTATTTTATGTCATTGTCCCAAGAGGTGCTCAGTTGAGAAATCACACCAGAAAAAAAAGCAATTTAAATTATAAGAAAAGTATGTGGTAACAAAATATTAGAAGAACTCAGAAGAGTCAGAGAATAAACAGTTTATTACCACCTCGTAAGTAGCTTCTAATCCTATTTCTAAATTTTCTTTGTAAATTCAAAAGTTAACCTGAATTCTAATTCAGACATATAATAAATGAAGGTTGAAGCCTTTACTTCTGTATTGCTGGGACAAATATTTACCTTGATATATTTAAATCCTTCCAGGTACTCCTATTTATTTATTACAAATGTATAGAAGTTCTTTTCTTTGATGCCATGCTAGGTTTATTTTTTCATTGTCTGAGAAAATGAACTAAAAATTCTGATCTCCATTTCCTAAATTACTATTTTTTCCCATGAAATACCTAGAAATATCCAAATGATTGCATTAAAATAGAGTATGGCAAATTGCCTTCTAGAAATACTCTTCACAATTAGAAATTACCAAAAGTAGAAATCTAAGCAGTATAAAATAGTTTTTAAACTAGCTCCTGGAAGATGTGCATAAAGATTTTTGCTTTGATTATTTTTATCTTGTCATGATTGTTAACAAATTTCAAGTATAAAAGATATTCTGTACATAATAGGTACTCAATAAATCAACATTAAATTTGAAAATCAACTCTCTCCTTTATTTTTAGTATTAATGTAATCAATATGAACCAAGCAGTAAAGAACATGATAGAGTTGCATTACAATTTGTAGTCTAAAAATTCCCATATAGAGAAATCTCAGGAGCAATGTACTCCACAAGGGCTTTCCAAAGATTGTTTTCAGGGATACTGGTCTGTCTGGATCAATGCAATTGACACTATCCTATAGAACTTTGAGTGTGATGATGGAAATATTTCATGTCTGTGCTGTCCAATACAGTAGCCAATAGCTACATATGGCTACTAAGCACTTAAGATATGACTAGTACAACTGAATAACTGAATTTTACATTTTTTTTCATAGAAGTTAATTTATATAGCCATATGTTTCTAGTGGCCATAATATTGGACAATACAACTCTAGATCCTTCAAGAACAAAGAAAATATTTACTTATTTATTTTTTGTTTAGAGAACAAAACTTTGCCAAACCTAGAATTTCCCAAATTTCATTGTTCAAGAAATCTCTCTTTACATTCTGAGAAAAACATGGGGGGTATACTTTTCACAAATTTTATATCAACAATAAAAAATAAGATATTTCAGGCCATTTACACATTATTCCATATTTTATTTGCTTATTCACATATGTATCCTTTCAAACAACATGTATTGAGCTAAGTGCTTGGCACTGTTGAGATACAGTCTTGTTCATTTATCAAGTTATTTCTAATGGGACAGGCAAATTAATATGAGATAATTACATGCAGTCTGATAAATTCCAAGAAACATTGAAGACATGGGAATATAGAGGTGGGCACATAATCAAAATTTGCCATGGGGAAACATTCCAGAGGGAGACTGGAGGACAAGTAGGGCAATGCCTGGTTAAAAAGAGGGCTCCTTTTCATTTTTATTTCTCTTATTCCTCTCCCCAGGATTTAACACTTTACCTGCCTTCTTCCAGCTAAGTCCTTGAATCACAATTGATGCTCGGATTCTTGTGGGTTGCTTATTTAGACCTTTAAATCAAAGGAATGAGTTTTGTTTTTACAGGTTGATTTGAAAATTAGATGCCCTTAACATTTTTTACTTCCTTGCTGCCACCCCCAACTACTTTCCCTGTTCAAATCCATTCACAATCCCATATACACCACAGAAACAGGCCATTCTTACTTTAAAAGTATTAGTGCTAATAGTCCAGAGATGAAAAGACATAAACAAATATTAACCAGAGAGGTTTAAAGTTTTCTATATAATCTACAGTGTTCTTAAAATAGCCCTCAAAATTTTGACCTGAGAGCAGGAACAGGCCTTTCATGTTTTAGTCCTCAATAAAACATATACCAACTCTCTCTCACACACATTCACACACACACACATATTCTCTCATGTACTCACACATGCGTATCTTATGTCTTTTCCCAATTTCAACAACTGTCCAACTGATTTCCCTGTACCCTCCTATCTATCTTAATTCATTCTCAGCAAAGTAAGTGATACTCTAAGATGTAAATCTCATCCTATAATCCTTCCCCAGATAAAACTCTTCAAAAGTTCTCTCAGTTTCCTTCAAGGTAAATTTCATAGCCATAAGAGTAGTTTAAAATTCCCTATAAGATCTAGTCCATGTTTACTTCTCCAGTTTAAGAGCTAAAGATTCTAGAACAGTGTCTAGCACATGGCAAACACCCAATAAGTATTAACTATTATTTTAGGAAATGATTCTCTGTCCAGGAAGCCTAAAAAAGTAGTAAGATTAAGAAAGTGATAGATACTGCAGAAAATGTATAAAAGTCCTATAAATGTTACTAAGAGCTCACCATTCCTGACAACACTAGTCTACTCCCCAAACCCTGCCCTCAGTCATTATTCTTTCAAACTTCAAAGGATGAAGTTTATCCATTCAAATCAAAACCTTCCTTTCTTCACATATCAATGCACATTTAAAACAATCTATAATTGTAGACACTATTTTCTCCTCAAGAACCTAAGTGTTAGGAAACAATTCTGCAAATATTAAAGACACAGGTGATGCCTACCAGGCACAGTGGCTCATGCGTGTGACCCCGGCACTTTGGGGGGCTGAGGTGAGAGGATCACTTGAGACCAGGAATTTGAGACCAGCCTGGACAATACAGTGAGATCCCATGTTTATAAAAATTAATAAAAAATAAAAAAATTAGCTGTGTATGGTGGCATATGCCTGTTGTCCCAGCTACACAGGAAGCTGAGGCAGGAGGATCACTTGAGCCCAGGAGTTAGAGGCTGCAGTGAGCTATGATTGCCCCACTGTACTCCATCCTGGGCAACAGAATGAGACCCTGTCTGTAATAAAATATAAATATTTAAAAGCACAGGTGCTATAAGACTGATGGGGATCTTACAAACTAATTTTATTTTATTAACTGAGATAGTGTAGGTTAGTATCACAAACCCAAATCTAGCAAAGGATTCATTCCTGGCTCTGGAAGTGAGTGCCAATAATTAGTGTCAACTGCTACCTTCTCAAAATAACCACCAGTATAACCTGTTGATCAAGCAAAGCTGAGTTTATTACTTAGTGCAGTAAAGAAAACCAACACATTGAGAGGGTCTTAGTTAGCTCTCAGAAGATAGAGGTCGAGGGCAGATATTATGTATAGGATTTGGGAGCGTCTGAGTTCAGGTGGTTTTGAATGCAGAGATTGTATTGAAATTGGGCAAAATCCAAGTTATAATAGACAAGGACTGGTGCATCCAATGAGTCTAGAATTTTGAAATACGTCTTGATGAATAAATAGCTGTTGGATAAATGAGAGGGTTTACAAAGTTGAACAATCGATTGTCCCAAAAAAGGAGGCTTTTCCCTCAAATAAATAACTTAGTATCTTGAGACAGAGCTGGTTGATCATTGGGTTGATCAATATATTTTCAGGAATTTCCTGAAGTCACCAATAAAGCTATATATTAGTTTACAGCATCATTTCCTGGAAAAAGACTTCCTGGAACAAAGAATAAAGTCATATTGATGTACGAGCTTTAATGATTAAGCAATCTGAGTGACAGACAACCTCTCTGAGTTTCCTGAGCTATAAAATGAGGATACCAGTGACAGCTTTTTCATTTGGTTGTTTTGAGGATTCAGTGAAATAATGTGTATAAAGTTCTTAGCAGGATTCCTGCCACTTAGTAAAAGTGCAATGACAATGACTGTTAAATATCTTCTTTTTTAAATTAACTGTTCTTAAGGTATCAACCCTTCTTTTTTTTTTGAGATGGTCTTACTCCGTCGCCTGGGCTAGAATGCAGTGACGTCATCATAGCTCACTGCAACCTCAAACTCCTGGGCTCAAGTGATCTTTCCGCCTCGGCCTCCTGAGGAGCTGGGACTATGGGCACATGCCAACATGTCCCACTAATTTTTCTACTTTTTCATAGAGATGGGGTGTCACTCTTGCCCAAGCTGGTCTCAAAGTCCTGGCCTCAAGCAGTCCTCCCGCCTCAGCATCCCAAATGCTAGGATTACAGGCACAAGCTACTGTGCCCAGCCTCAACTCATTTTCTTATTCACTCATTCTAAGACATCCCCAAATGTGAATGAAAGAGCCATGCACTCAAAAACTTGTACATTTTTAAAAATGTTACCCTATGACACAAAGTGCTCTGGTAAGATAATAATGACATGCCAAGGCAGCTCAGGAGATTTAGAAAGGTCTGAAAACCTGTCCTAGTGAAGTTGATGCTTGACCTGGGCCTTGAAGGATGAGTAGTAATCTATGAGACAGCCAAGGTCAGAAGATCATTCTAAGCTAAGAGAAAAGTATGTACAAAGGCTAGGAGCTATTGATTTCCATGCTGGGTTCCAGATATGAAGGAGAAATCAGTGTAATTTCACATAAAAGTCCAGATGGGTCAGCAAAAGACAAGTCTGGATAAGAAAATTATAACAAAAATTAAGAGAATTCAATATATAACAGTAATCAGTATTTACAACAAACATGGGTTAGTTCCAATCAGAGAATCAATAGTTTTTTTTTTTTTTCCTATCAAGATAAGGAGCTGGGCTTCTGTCTTATACAGTCTAGTGGTTCTCAAATGTTTTTACACATTAGAATTACATGAAAAGACTTTTATTAGGTCATTAAATATGAAATGTCTGATTTTGAATCAAAAGTGTAGTTTATTATATCTCAAACAAGAAGCAGTACAGTTAATGAAAGTATGCGCCTAAACTATCGACACAGTTTTGCCATCTTAAGGGTGGCTTGTTTACATCAGCAGCGAAGAAGCCTGGAGAGCGAGTGGTGATGAAATAGCAAAAGGCATTTTCCACTGCTTGTTGACAATTGAATATTTTTCCTGGCAAGAAGTGGTACAAAGCCTGGAAGAAGTGGTAGTCAGTTGATGCAAGGTCTGGTGTATGCAGTGGATGACAGAGAGTTTCCAAGTCTTGCAAGAGGATTAGCCTGTCTCTATTGACCAATCTCAGCTGCTTAATCACAGGCATCCTCATTTCGTCCAATTGGTTGCAGTAGACATCCACTGTAATCGACTGACCAGGTTTCATGAAGCCCTAGTGGATAATAACAGTGCTGGATCACCAAATAAGACACCATTAATTTTTTTTATGAATATTTGGTTTTGGACTGTGTTTCGGCACTTCATCTTTATCCAACCATTGTGCTGAATCCTTGCAATTGTCAAAAAGATTCTATTTTTCATCACATGTAACAATGCGGTGTAGAAATCTTTTACCTTTATGTCATGACAGCAAGGAAAGGCAAGCTTTGAGACCATTTCTCTTTTGGTGCCCATTTAATTCATGCAGTACCCATCTGTCCAGCTTCTTTACCTTGCTAATTTGTTTCAAATTGTCCAATATTGTTGGAATAGTAATGTCGAACCTTGCTGCTAATTCACACATAGGTTGAAATGAATTCATTTCCGCTACAGCTTTCAGCTCATCATAATCCACAATGGTCTCAGGTCACCCACATGGCTCACTTTCAAAATTAAAATCACAAGAATGAAACTGCTCAAACCATCCATGTACTGTGCGTTCATTAGCCACATCCTTCCCAAACATTTTGATGATATTTTGAGCTGGCTGCACTGCATTGGTTCCACGACAGAACTCAAATACAAAAATAACACAAATTTTTGACTTATCTATGGTTTCACAAAAATTTCTCTAAAAAAATTTTTGAGAGGTAATGACAAGCCAAAACACACTTTTTAAAGAATGAGCATGTACCTTCACAACAGGAAAAAAAAAAAAAGATGTGTCAAAGTGAAATGTCAGAGATATCAACTGTCAAACTTAGTACTTAAAGAAATTGGACATTTCATACTTAATAACCTAATAAAATTGTCCCTGTCCTGCTCAAACCTCCCAAAGATTCTGATTTAATTGATGTGGGCTGGAGCCTGGGAATCCATATGTTTAAATATTTTTTTTATTTTGTTTGTTTAAAGTTTTACTAGTGATACTAATGTATAAGCAGTATAGAAATCTTCCTTCATTAAACAGTTAAAACCCAGCACCAATAGTCACAAGCCCAATATGAGCCATTTAAACAATATTCTTAGGGTTCACATGTATAATTATGGAAACAAGAAGTCAAAAAAAGTTATAAAAGGTGATTTTAGTAACAATGAGAGGATGAATTAGGACAGTGAGTTTTCAGTCACTTCTGCTTAGCTGGGACTTGGTTTCTAGAACAAAAGGAAAAAGACTCTTCGGATATTCCTAGTGATTCTGGAGTCATAGGCTAAGGCTACGGGCAGTGGACACGAGATGAGATGGACTCAAAAGACAGAAGTAGATGTTAGGATGTGTTAAGGTATTGGGATAAAGAAGAGAGAGCTCAGACAACAGCCCAGGGGTTTGTAGCTAGAGGAGAAGGAGCAGTAGGTATGGAATGGATATAAAGATGATAAATTTGAAAGTGTTAAGTGTAAGGAGCTTCCCAATAAATCATGACTGCTTCCTGAGCCATTACTTCTTGCACAGCCCGGGGCACAGCTGTGTGGTCCCTGGCATCTCTTTCTGAAAATTTTTAACAGTCTGCCTTCTTTCTTCCTTTGTGTATTACCCCCGTGCCCTCAGGCCATGCCCTGACTGCTTTCTCAGTTCCAAAATATTTCCTCTACTCTTCTAAGTATTGGTTTTTGTTCGAGTAGATCTTACTTTTGAATTGAGAAACTTGCTATAGTGAGCATCCCAGAACCAAAGGAAATGACAGTATTTATGAACTGTCTCTGATGAACATTTAAAAAGGCAAAAGTGGTCAATTTTGGAGATAAACTCAAGGTCGGCAAAACTTCCCTCCTTGCCCCATTGCCAAAGAACCTGGAACATGTTATGAAAAATGAAAATTACAGACAGGCAGAAAGCCCAAGCATGTATATTTTTGTTCATGATATTGAATTATAAAGTGAGAGGAATAGGCAGGATTGATGACTATAATCATAATTCGAGGAAGAGTTCTTTAATTCTCCCCAGATAATTTGGGCTCTTGTGTCACAATTGCTGAAACCCTGACTCTAAGTTAAGGGGAAGGATAATATGGTTGCCGGCTTTTCACTGGTAACGAGAAAAATGCCAGAAAATATACAGTATATGTTGCATTTTGTCAAAGACAGCAATGTTAACATGACGATGAAATTTAGTTTGTGTTTTGGGTTTTTTTTTAAATCCCTCAAAGGTCAAGGGACCAATGTGTTCTAGTAATTCATCTAGGAAATTAACCACCTTTGGCTTTTCTTATTTTATTTTCATTTAGAGAATATGGTTTATACATAAATATTGATTGGAAAATATTTTTCGTACATAATGGCTTGTTTAGAATAGCATCTACTGATACGTGAAAGAAGGATAAGAATTGTAGCTGTGACAGCAATTTCAATCAGAAATAAAAATAAAATTTACCAAAATTTATGCTTCTGATTTCATGCTATGTATTTGTTGATTTGTTCATTCCCTGAGGGATCAGTAGTGAATATGTAAGTAAAAGAGGACAAGATTGTACATTAAATATAATATGTCTCCAGGGAAGATGGAGAAATCTTTCAGCCTTACCAGCAAGCACATGTGCATGTGTGAATTTACTCAATAATAATGATACCACTTCCATTTGCATGGTATTGTAAAGATTTTGTTCAATCTTTTCCATATATTCTCTCTTTTTAGCCTCCATATAATCCTCTGTGAGGTAACAATAATATATATGATACTCTTAATGAAACTCTGTGACAGGCAGTACCTTATTTGAGAAAACAAATGTGGGAAGTAAGCAATATTAATATTATCTTCATTTAAATGATGAGGAAATGAGGGTCAAACAGAGTAAGAGACCTAGTAACCAGCACCCAGCTATCTGAGATAAAACTGATACTCAAAACTAAGTCTTGTTAACCTAGCACTGTCCTTGATTCATAGAAAATTTCAACAAATATCTGAAATTTAATTCATAGTTTGTAGAGATACAGCATATAACTACCATAAGGAATTTTGCCTTTCTTTTGAAAATGTGGACTATTATATCCCAAGAGAAATTTTCTTTGTGGCTGAATGTTTTTCAAGAAGAGATTACTTCACTAATTTGAACCATATAGACATCTCCTTAATTTATGGAAAGGTACAACATAATGTAGGATTACAGAAGACACATGCATGCTGAATGCATAATCTATACATTATTTTGAAAGAAGGAAAACATTTTAATACAAAACTGCTCAACATGAATTTGATGAGGTATTTTCCCTTTGTTTCTGTTAGTATAAACTTGCCTATCTCTAATAATTATTGGCGGGCATAAAGTAAATGGGAATTAGCACAAAGTAACAATAATAATCTAAGCATGCAGAGAGTTCAATGTTTGTTTTATTTCACAGAAAGATGCCTATGAAACTTGTATAATAAATTGGTAGGCTAAAAGAATAACCTCATATAAATGCAGAATGTAATTACCATTTTCACAATTTTGGTACATGTTGGAAATGTCATTTCAATCAGGGCTAATCATAATATGACAGGAATAACTGTTATACCATAAGTGATAATGTTATGCTGCTCACTTTTTCTAAATTTGGTGGCAAAATATGCAAAGATAAAACTTTCCAAGAGCCAGTAAAACATGTTCAAGAATTTTCCCACTTTAAAAAATATTTGCGGGGAAATATTCATAATTATAGGGCAACAATTATTTTGATAACTCCATTGTTTTTAGATTAACCTCTTGTTAGAATTTTGCCACCTTTTATAGCCAATGAATAGAACAAATGTCAACTTTTAAGTGATAATAAAAGACTTTCATATTATGTTACCTTTTTCCACATATATATTCTCTATGCCACATATATATTCCATATATAGTCCACATGTATTCCATATATATAGAGACACACAAATACGCATATATATACGGTATTTTATATGTATGTATCATCTCTATGTATTAATCTAAAATATAATTTTCTAAATGTCTCTTTTATTTTTTCGGTACATATGCTTCTTATCAATAATAAAGTAGTTAAAAACAACAAAGAACTTCAGCATAAAGCTCAATGAGTGTTCCCATTTATTGCATTATGAAGTTGATACGAATGCCATTTTGATGTTATCTCATTTTTTGGTTCCTGATGAAGAAACAGATAAGAGCGAAATTCCTTTCATTACTGATTTTGGGGGTTCTCACAAAGTTCATGTCATTTTTATTTCATTTTAATTTACTTTATTTTTCTAATGTGCTTGTTTAGGGACTAGTCAACAAATGGTTTCTTAAAATTACCTCTCTGGTGGGAAGTTGTTATAATTAGAAATAACTAACTATAGCTGTGTGTATATAGCTTCAGAACTGGGGAGAGCAAGGGAGTCAAGAGGGTACAGAAGAAAGGAAGACATATATCTTTTATATTTTGTTTCTGATTTTTTAAAAAATTGTTGGTGTTGAGTGCAAAGTCACATTGACACACCACATAAATAAATGTGCTGATTTAAAATACCTTATATAAGGGAATCTTAACTTTTGGTTCAAGAACCCATAGGGAATTCAGAGGTCACCCAAATGTACTATAATTGGATGCACATTTTTATTTTCATGTGCATATATCAATTTTATGAGGAAACAACAGACAACTTTTCTCAAATTTTCCTCAATGTACAAGACCAACAAATAGGTTCAAGACCACTACTTTACGTATTAATTATATTCAGGTCCAAATGGAAAAAGAGACATATTTCTGAAAAAAAATCATAAAAACCTTAATGAATTCACTTTGGTTCATATAAGAAAATCACACAAAAGAATCTGAACCAAAGCATCTTCCAAAATAGCGTTACAACAATGAAGATTATGTTCTTTGCTTAAGTAGAAGATTAAAAAATATATTTGAGCACATTTAAAGCCTCATAATCATGCAAAAAGGAAGCTAATATGATCCATTTTATGTTGAGTAACTCATTATCATAATGTCATTAATATTATTGCTTACCACAAAAAATTCAGATAAATTCCTATTCTCATAAAAATTAAGAATTGAATATATTTTATGATTAAAACTACATAATGTTTGCAAAAGCTACAATGTTGGTCTTATGTATGATGATTTTTCTTAAATGTTAGTTTGAGGTAAAAAGTCTTTAAGGTCTCCAGATAACTTAATGTGAAGGCAAAGGATTTCTAAGAGGTTTTGATTATACTTAGAGTAGAGAATTAAGGAGTGTGATGTTGATCCTTTTATAGTTCATAAGCATGATGATTGGGTTTTCACAGGCATGTATGAGATGTGCCTCCCTCAAACCTTGTTATGATGTTGGCACATTACCCATCTGACATGAAAAAAATAAATTTTTTTTTTAAAAAGGAGAGTGATTAGGCCGGGCTCAGTGGCTCACGCCTGTAATCCTAGCACTCTGGGAGGCCGAGGCAGGCGGATCGTTTGAGCTCAGAAGTTTGAGACCAGCCTGAGCAAGAGCGAGACCCTATCTTTACTAAAAATGAAAGAAATTAGCTGGACAACTAAAAATATATATATGAAAAATTAGCCGGGCATGCGGGTGGCGCATGCTGTAGTCACAGCTTCTCAGGAGGCTGAGGCAGGAGGATCGCTTGAGCCCAGGAGTTTGAGGTTGCTGTGAGCTAGGCTGATGCCACGGCACTCTAGCCCAGGCAACAGAGTGAGACTCTGTCTCAAAAAAAAAAAAAAAGTAGTTTGAGAGTCTCCAGAGAATCAGAGATGGGTTCCATGTTGTTTCCTGAGAGGGCCATTAGTAGGAGCTCACCTCTAGCAAAAGTGCTGACGTCAGTTTGAAGAAGTTTACAACTGCTAAAAGGAAGCCAACCTTTAGTAAGCCTGTAACAGTAAAGTACATTCACAGATATTTATAAACACTGGTACAGGAGCAACTTTCATCCACTTTAATTGCTAATTTTTATATTTTTGAAAAATATGAATATGCATATGTAAGTATAGGGGGTGTGTATGTGTGTATGGTGTCAACAGTATTTTCTTTTAGCACTAATAATTTAGAATTATCTAAAAAGAGATTTGTATATGTGGGTTAGATTATATCATGTTTTGGGAAAGAATAATAAATTGAGGCAATAATTCATTAAATTTGGGCTTGATTTAATAACCCAGAATTCTCTAAGATGCCACTCAACATTTTTTTTTCACAATTGCTCTATGCGCATATTTTAGGGAGGGTTGTACAAAAAATATTTGTGCCAATTATGAGACAGATCTTTGCTTAGAGAAAGAAGGAACAAATATAAGTGGAGGCATAAATCAAAATATAAGCAATACAAGTCAATTTCAATCAGTTGTTAAATAAGGCTTTCTGATTAATATTCTAACCTTTAAGAATTATTTTCTGAACCATATTCCCTGTTGTGAAACTTAATTCTTATAATAAAAATCATGCTTTGCGAAAAACCCTCTAATTTTCCAATTATATTATGAAAAAAATAATGAGTCTTCATACTAGAAGAAAAATAACAGAAGCTGAGTTTATGGAGTTTCATTCTCTTGCTGTGTGTTTATTACATGTAGTCTTTCACAGTGGCACATATATTCCAAATTCAACATATTTTATATTCAAAGATTTATATCAGTTAGCTTTTACTGCATAATAAACCACTCTAAAACTTAATGTATTAAAACAATTTAGCTCACTGTTCCACTGGATGTTTCTTCTGGTCTGGGCCTGGCTCTCTCATACCATCTCTGGTCATCTGGAGCCATGACCAAGTGTGGCTTTCCACAATATCTTAACCCTTCAGAGACTTAGGTTTCACATCTAAAAAACAGAGTTAAAAAACAGCAACCCCATAACTGGCTAAAAAATAAGAGCCATTCCTCAAAACTGTCTTGAGCTCAGCTCTCCTACTAGGTCCCTGAAGGACAATTCCAAAACTGGACTATTTTTCTCAAGCTTCCTATTCAACCTTTCTCCTCCTTCCCCTCTCCTTAGCTGATATCCCACCTGATAGGTTTTTAAACATTTGGGACCATCAGATATGAATGTTCTTACCTTCCCTATATCCTAATTATAAATGTATTCATGATCACAACCAACCTCGTGATTTTTCGTGACTCAGGGGATGAGGGTCTTATCTTTCACTTAGGAGATAATTATTTCACTTGCACTCTTGATTCTATCTGTTCCTATTCTCTTTGACCTCTATGGTCATCTTCATCTTTTCCTCTTCACCATAGAACTGCCATTTCATCTTTTTCTTTTCTGAACCAGTCTTCTTAAGGGAGTAAACTCAATTCTCTATCTCCATGATCTAATCTCCCACTTCTTCCTAATCTGCTGTAATTTAGTCTTTACCTGTCATGGTGCAAAAACTATTATTTTGATAGTCAATGGTGATTTTCATATTGGTGAATGTAGTGAACATGTGCTAGTGCTGGTTATTTTTTTTTACTGGGTCTCCATTCTGCACTTACCACTGTTCATTACTCTTGTTTTAGAAAGTATACGTGCTTGCCTCTTATTACTCTATTCTCTGTTCTCTTTCCCCTGTGAATGCTTTGTCAGCATCCTTCATGAGCTCCTCTTCCCACAGTCACTTTTTAGGTAGAGGTGCCACCACACTTCCATCCTAGTTCTTCTGCTCTTCTCACTCTGCACACCAATGTGGTGTTCTCATGCCATCTCTAACCCTCACTTCTCCATCACATAGCTCTATGTAGTTGTTCCAGAGGCACACCAAACTCACCATGTACAGACTCATACTGAATATGAATCTCTCGTTCTTCTCTTAGCATAACATCCTTATAGTCACCTAAATTAGAAACAAAGGAGTCATTCTTGTTCCCCTGATTCCTCACTTCCCCATTCAATTAGTCACCAAGGCTCGCACATTTCTCCAACAAAGATTTTCCTTTTGTTCCATCCCCTCTTTCATCCCTATACCCACATCCTAGTTCAAATATTTTGTATCTCTTTTTTGGTCTACTACCACAGCACTCACAGTTTCACATAACTGCACTGTCATTCACAAAAGATCATTTTTGGATTTCGAAGCATGGCATACATTTTAAATTATCTATAAGTTTGTTTTCCCATGAGTTCTTAAACAATCACATGTACAATTCTATATCACTGCCTTATACACTTGATACACTTGTGTCTCATGTAGGGGTGGAAAGAGGGTAATAATCCTCCACATCTTAAGGGTCACAGTTGACACCCCCATAATAAAAGGTTAACAAGAGATAAGCATAACAAATTTATTTGATCATAGTTTTATGTGCCACAGAATGAAGACCCAAAGTTACAGAGAAAACTGTCCATTTTTATGCTTGGATTCAATGAAGAATGGACAGTCATGTAGAACAGTGATTGAACAAGAAGGGTGTGATCTAATGCTGATAGACTGAGTGGGGAAACCTAGCAAGGCCTTTCCAGATTATTGACCTCTTTGATGATGTATTTCTTCCTCCCGGGTATGGGTCAGGACCCTCTCTGGTATGGGGATCTTACTACAATCAAACAAGGTAAATCAGGAGAATTTCTTTATGGCTAATTCACACACAGAAAGGCTGGGGGGAACGTTAGAATATTTTTTTTTTTTTAGGTTTTATGGCTGGCTTTGGGGAAAGGGGGCTCTGGTTTCTATCTTTTGCCTTAGGGAGGAAAGATTTTAGTTTCTACGGTTAGCCTCATGGGGAGAATGAGGGGTGAGAAACCGGAGGGCAGTAGGTCAGAGAGAAACTTCACTTTTGAGGCTGCCTCTGAGGTCTTGTCTTTGGGGTATTGCTTTTTTTTATTTCTGCATATTATGGGGGTACAAATGTTTAGGTTACATTGCCCTTGCCCCCCCAGTCAGAGCTTCAAGAGTGTCCATCCCCCAGATGGTGCTCATCACACCCATTAAGTATGTATATACCCACCCCTTCCTCCCCCCTCCCATCTGCCCGACACCCAATAAATGTTATTCCTATATGTGCACTTAGGTGTTGATAAGTGAAACCAATTTGCTGGTAAGTACATGTGGTGCTTATTTTTCCATTCTTTGGATACGTCACTTCGTAGAATGGGTTCAGCTCTATCCAGGGTAATACAAGGGGTGCTATATCACCATTGTTTCTTATAGCTGAATAGTACTCCATGGTATACATGTACCACATTTTATTAATCCACTCATGTATTGATGGACACTTGGGTTGTTTCCACATCTTTGCAATTGTGAATTGTGCTGCTATAAACATTCGAGAGCAGGTGTCTTTCTCATACAGCAACATTTGCCCTTTTGGGCAGATGCCCAGTAATGGGATTGCTGGATCGAATGGTACGTCTACTTGTATCTCTTTAAGGTATTGGGGTATTGTTTTCTGAGCCTCAACACTAATATGTAATTAATTTTACATTGTTATTATTCAGTGATACTTTAAATTTGTGAAATTTGCTAGTTAGTGGCAAGCCATTTATTCTTTTTTTTCAGTGTATTATGGGGGTACAAATGTTTAGGTTACCTATATTGTCCTCGGCACCCCCCAAGTCAGAGCTTCAAGTGTGTCCATTCCCCAGGCGGTGCACACTGCACCCATTATGTTTCTATATACCCATCACCTCTTCCCCCCTCCCGTCTGCCCAACGCCCAATGAATGTTATTCCTATATGTACACTATTTGTTCTACATTTGAAAAAAAATTAATGAAAAGATAGAATTTCTTATAATTAAAATTAGGTGCTCTTGAGCTTAACATTTTTATATTTAGCTCTGTGAGGAATGTCTCTTAATTATTTCTTAGCTTCCTCTCTCTCTTTCACATAGCATCAGAAATTCCTCCATTTGAAGAGATATTTAGATTAATTTATTAATATGACTATGATGCATATCCCTTAAATATTTTGATATAGACAATTTAAAAGAATGCAGTATGAATATATGTCTCAGTCACCCAGCTGATCCTTTCCAGGAGAGGGATGTGCATTTATTAATCATGTTTTTACCCACAGCACTTAGTGTAGGATCTGTCACATAGTAAGCATTAAACATTTTTTTAATTAATGAAGCTATCAAAGGTCACCAAGCAATATAATTCTAGAGGACAAATGAAGTTTTTCACATCTTTGTTTGTTCACACTCCATATTCTTCCTTATGGAGCTATTTAAAATTAATTGGCAAGAATTGCCACTGTCCTTTGTTTATACTTGTGTCGAAATCTAAACTTTGTTATTTTATTTTTCCATCTATATTCATTCTACTTACTTGAAATTTTAAAGTCGTACACTACCTAAAATCAGACACAGCTTCAATTGGTTGATATATTTCACAAGGAACCATTCCTATCATTGTGTTCTTGGTCACTTAAATGCCTGCTTGTATACTTATTTGCACATTATTTGCAAGAATATTGGTATCTCTTTAAAAGCCTTGTATATGTAGCTACATAGAAACAACAAAGTTGTTCTTTCTCTTTTACGTTGTGGAGGTTAAGAGAATATGGATCTGGCTTCATTCAAGGCATTTTGTTAATTCATTGACCCTTGTCTTTGAACAAAAGATCATACATATTCTCTTATTTATGGTGAATTGTTTTGTATGTAAAGGCATTTTTACAACCTAAGATCTTTTGAAGGATACTGTCTCTCCAGTTCATTTGTATGCCTTTCCAAGGACTCTGTCAATTTTTGTTCAAAGAGCAAGTTTCTTGTTGAATTTGAGCTATGTCAAATAGAGGCAAAGTACTTAGCAGCCACCCCACTTTCAGCATGGAAAAATTATATAATTTATCTTGTACATTGGGTGCATTATTTTATTCAGAGTGTGTTTACCTCATAAGTATAATTTTAATAATACTTGAAAAGGTTAGTAGTGTTGAAAATGCATCTTTTTTAGCATAGACCTCACTATTTCCTTAAATGGATAGCCTAAAAAATTATAATTATTTGATTTATGTTTTAATTATCTATACTGATTTATTTGAAGAATAATATAGCCACCACTTGTTGAAAGTAGTGACTTTACAAATATTTTTCTCTTATTCTCACAATGACCTTGCAAATAAGTAGGCTATTATTATTTTCATTGCCCAGTTAATAATTCAAGGCTCAGAGAATTTATATGACTTCTCATTGTCATATTGGGGCTTGAATCTGTACCAACTTTGCAGAACTCAAGAATTTATGTCCATTCCTATATAACAATGATTTTCAATATTTTTTTCTGCTTCCATATTTCCACATGGACAACACATTCCCATTATTT
>NW_012148653.1:2453350-2455878 GCF_000956105.1 Propithecus coquereli | reverse complement strand
TATGAAATAGCTTCAAACTGTGATATATAAAAAGCATAACATGATGTAAAGCATTTTGTGTTTTATCTAACATAGAAATTCTCAACCACTTAATCTGATTAATATTTATAGACCTTATATTATCAATGACTGCTATTTCAGCCTATTTTTATTTTATTCATGTTTTGAACAGATAGTATATGCTTATGGTACAAGATTCCAAAAAATACAAATAATACAGAGTGAAAAGTAGACTCTTTTTCCTTCTGTCCCCCTCACTACCTGAATTCAACTGCTACTATGAGTTTCATCGAGAGATAGTTCATATATTTACAAACATATTTATATTCTTCTGTAATCCCACTTGACTCAGGAATTCCACTCCTAGGTATATACTCAAGAAAAGTGAAAATATGTGTCCACACAAAATCTTGTGCAACAATGTTCATGGCAACATTAATCATAATAGTCAAAAGTGGAAACAACCCAAACATTCATCAACTGGTAAATGGATAAACAAAATGTGGCGTATCCATACAATAGAGTACTACTCCGCAATAATAAAAAAAAAAAGTGAACTACTGATACGTGGTACAACATGGTTGACCTTGAAAACATTGTGCTAAGTTAAAGAAGGCAATCACAAAAGACCACATATTGTATGATTCCATTTACATGAAATGTTCAGAATAGACAAATCTACAGAGACAGGAATTAAATTAGTGCTGCCTAGGGCTGGTATTGGTGGTAGTAGTGGGGTGATGCATGAAGAAGGAAAAGAGCAGTGACTGCTAATGGCTAAGAGGCTTCTTTTTGGGAGGACAAGATGCTCTAAAATTACATGATAGTGACAGTTGCACAACCCTGTGAATATACTAAAAAACATTGAATCGTGCACTTTAAATGGATGAATGATATGGCATGTAAATTATATCTCAATAAAGCTGGTTAAAAAATGTATATGTAATCAAGATTTTGACAAACAACATCTGGGACATAATCAAATGCAATCTCAGTTTTGCTTCCAAACATTCTTTAAGGTTTACTTAGCGTGGGTAATCTTTTCCCTGCTCACATGTAATTAATAGAGACCCCTCTGGTCACTCTAACCCATAAATATCAATTCAGTATTAGAACGTCTGGCTCAAGGTAGCATCTAAGGCTCTGAACTTGATTTAGTGTTAAAGTGTGTACCCTCCCCCAGCTTAGGCTGCTGCAGTCAGGAATATTACAGCAGAAAAGACAGGCATGGCAGGCATCTTTACTTCTCTTCCTTGCACTTCTCCTTTCCTGCCTGCAGCTTGCCAGTCCATGCTGAGTATTCCAGGGACAGAAAAGGAGAGGGGTAGAAAGAGGTGATAGAAAGAGATTTCTAAGCCTAATAGCTGGTTAAGTGCCCACCCTCCCTTCTCACTCTCTTTCTCCCTCCCTCTTGCAGTTTCCTTGGCGCAGGCTGGCCTATTTCTATTCTGTGTGAAAACTTGTCACTCTTTCCTTCTCTTCTAAGGATTTAGGCTTCACCACCAGTTTCTTGCTGCTGAGGTTCTTGTACTCCTGTAGGCCACTGGATAGAACCCAAGTCAGGGCAATGTTGGCTCTATTTTTGATGTGTTCTGCTCTTAGGGTGACCATATAATTTATCATCCAAACTGAAACACTTTTGTGAGTGAAAGAGGATACTAATAATAATTACAATGTGACAACAGGCATAAAATGGCACTGCTCTGGGCAAATAGGTCTTATAAACGCCCACTGTATAGAAAACACTCACACATCCTTTGCCTCAAAGTTTTGGAACACATCCTCACCTATTCTGTTGTGACGGTTGCTTTGCCTCTATCAGGTATGAGATGAGCTACATTCCTCTATGTCACCCAACTACAAAGAATATATTCAATAGATTTCAAAGAGGTCTCAGAGAAGACTCCTTCACTTGGCTGGAGATAATGGGTGAGAACCCTCAATTCTTCCTCAAGGAGACAGACAACTGCTCTTTCCAAAATAATATCTGCCCCAAATTCTCCCTCTGCACTTTCCTGAACCATTTAAAATCTGAAAGTCAGCAAGGAGTTCAAAAGTGAGGAACAGATGCTTACCCATTTCCTTTGAAAAATCTCTATTTAGTGATTTGTAACTCACACTAGTATTTCGCATCTGTTGTAACGTGATGCCTAGTTCCAACTTCAGTTTTAACATCTTATTTCATATATATTCTTTTTTTGTCCACACAAATGTGAGAGTTATTTTTGAAATATAATGTCAAAAGAGATGATTTGTCTTAGTGGTTAAGTGTGACACAGGCTTTGAAATCACAAAACCAAGATTATTAGAGTTATGAATTCAGGGAAGTTACTTGACTTCGTGAAGTCTTAACTTCATCCCCAATAAAATGAGGACAATAATAGTGCCCATGTCATAGGGCTGTTATCATAAGAAATCACATGTAAAGAAATTAGCATAATATGTGACTTGTGATTTCATGTGCAATACGTTAACTATTATTACTATGATTGTTATTTTTCATATTTATATGAAATCATTAATAAAAT
>NW_012148653.1:2452197-2453300 GCF_000956105.1 Propithecus coquereli | reverse complement strand
TATCTACTGTCTTTTACATTCCCCTCTCAAATCCTAGAGGTTTCAATGCCCATGATCCTCATGAAAATCACCACACTAGAGAGTAGTGGTTGACTGCTGGCTCCAAATTAGAATCTCTAATACTCTGATTTAATTATCCTGGGTACTAAAATGTTCGTATTTTTAAGAGCTACCTAGGTAATTAATATGCAGCCAAAATTGAGAACCACTGCTATATAGTCCATCTTCTCAAGATTTCTCTTTCTATGGTATTATATGAAGTGAAAAAGGTAAAATTTTAAAAAATGAAAGTCAATTTATGTCATTTACTGTCGATGAAACACATCAAATAACCTCCCAGTTCTTAATTAATATCATGATTACCCTGGCACTTCATATTTGAAATATATCTTTTAACTTCCAGAGGTTTACCCCTAATTCTTCTCAGTTACTTTAATTTATTAGCTCTTTGATCTTGGGGAGTTTTCTCTTAGAGGATATTTTATTGTCTTCTTTCTAATTTATAAATTAAACTTGTAGCCAGGTAATACTATTTATTACTTTTTGAATAAATGACTCTTTACTAAAATTCCATCTATTTTATTTCTAATATTCACATATTGGCTACTACATACTAATTACTATATATGCTATATACACTATATGCACATAAATAAAAATGTGAATATACTATATACACATATAAAATGGTTTATTTAAAAACTATATACATATATTATACATGTACATATATACATCTAATTTTTAAAATAAACCACTTTTTAACTCGGGTAATTTAGCATTAAAATACTCTCTGATGTTACCATTATTAACATGATTTTCAGGGATGAGCAAATGTTTTCCTGTAAGGGACCAGAGAGTAAATATTTTAGACTTTGTGAACCATATAGTCTCTCTTGCAACTATTCAGTCTCTGTCACAACTGTTCAGTTCTGCCATTGCAGTGCTAAAGCAACCATAGACAATGTTCTTTTTAATACTGACTGTAATCTCAGTTTTGTTTTCCTTTTAATAGCAGATGCTTAATAAGTATTGATTTATATTAATACGTTTGCCCTTTTTTTTCTGCTATAACATAGCAGTTCATGGGAAAGGCTGGGCGC
>NW_012148653.1:2435490-2439562 GCF_000956105.1 Propithecus coquereli | reverse complement strand
TTTTTTTTTTTTCATTTTGGCTTTAGCAATTAGCACAATTTCCATCCTTAAATGCTTGAATAAATGACTCATCAGTTTAATGAATAAATTGTTGGCTGAGTTAACTATAAAGTACATGAATAAATTAAATTAGTTTAATTTATTTAGGAAATCTTTACTTTTAGTATTATATGGGAAATAGCACACACACACACACACACATATTGCTGAGCCAAATGCATTTGAACATAGACTGCTCCATTTATAATGAATCTAAAAGTGTTAAATTATGGGTTTTGATTCTTTACATTTCCAGGAGAGTTCTGTAGATATTATTAAAACTTTGTTTACCTAAAGTGTTAAATATGTTCTTTTAATTTTAGACAATTGACTAAAAGAAAAGCTTGTGTTATTAAAAATATTGCTTTTTTACACACATTTTCTGCCTTACAACTCTCTGAGAGGTAACTGACGTAATTCTAACTGAAAATAGTTCAAGGAAGTATACTGACTCAGTAACTGAGCATCCTAGGGATAGGACTGTCACTGTCCTGAGAGCTGAATCCAGAAGTTCAGTTGATATTATCAGTATTTAGTCTGTTTCTTTCTCTATCTTTACTTGTCCTCCTCCTTCTCCTTGTCCTCCTCCTTCTTGTCCTGTCCGTCTCTGTCTCTGTCTCTCCATCTCTTAACTGTTCTTTTCCCTGTACCCCTGTAGTGACTTCATTCTAAAGTGAGGCTCTTTCCCTCTAGTGAGTAAAAATGGCCCCTGGAAGCCTCAGATTTACATGATGCTTGGTGACCCCATTTCAGAAAGCTCAAGGTTTTTGTTTGGTCTTACTTTGATCACAGGCCCATGCCTGAATCAACCGTGGTGGCCAAGGAGATATAGTACTCTGATTGGCCAGTCTTGGGCCATATGCCTACCCCTGAGACCAGGGATAGGATCAGGCAACTTGAGCCACGTGTACCGAGAACTGTGATCTGTTCTCCAGACATATACTGGGCAAAAGGAAGTGTACGCGTGCGTGGGCGTGCACACACACACACATTCGTGCACGCACTCACACACTAAAATATCACATCTCACTGTGTTAATGACCCTGTGAGAACAACTGGACAAGGGAGGCAGCTTGGCATACTGAAAAGATATAGGAGCCAGATCATTTTGACTCCTTTACATTTTGACTATTTGCTCTTAGCCAAGTTATATAACCTTCCTGAGCATCAATTCACTAACTGTAAACTTGGGACAATGTACAAGATTGTGATGAAGATTAAATGATATATTACATAGAGAAGAACTTAACCTAGTACTTAGCACATAGTAGATATTCTATATATAGTATATGTATAATAGCTTACCATTTCATAAAACTACTTCAGGATTCAGAAAAGGGCATTCAAAAGTGGGGAAAAAGTAAAAAATTTAGAGAAATACTATCTGTTCTCTTTATTAAAAATTAACTTTTTATTTTAGAAGTGAGTTAAATATGCAGAATTATTACAAAGTTATTGCAGAGAGTTCCTGTATACCCCACACTCAGTTTCCCTTATGAACAACTTGCATAGGTATGGTATATTTGTCATAATTAATGAGTCAATATTGGTATGTTATTATTAACTAAAGGCAATATTTTATTCAGCTTTCCTCAGTTTTTCCCTAATGTCCTTCTCATGTTCCAGGATGCCATCTAAGATACCACATTACATTTAATCATCATATCCCCATAGATTCCTCTTAACTGTGACAGTGTTTCAGATTTTCCTTGTTTTTGATGATCTCCTGGACAGTTTTGAGGAATACTCACCAAGTATTTTGTAGGATGTCCCTCAGTTGGGATTTGTCTTATTTTTTTTCCATCAAATGTTTCTGGGCCAACTATAAGGTCAGGGACTTGTCAATCACTTTCAGCACTATAGCTTAGCCCATTATCTGTCATATACTAGGTGCTGAATAAATATTGTTCTGCGGAAGGCCATCATCCTAAGTGAAGTAACTAAAGAACAGAAAAATAAATGTCGCACATTCTCACTTATAAGTAGGAGCAAAGCTATGGCTACAGAAGGACACATAGAGTGGTATAATGGACATTGGAGACTTAGAAGGAGGGATAGTGAGGGGGGTGATGGATGAAAAATTGCCTATTGGGTACAATGTACACTATTTGGGTGATCAGTACACCAAGAGGCCAGACATCACCACCATACAATATATCTGTGTAACAGAACTCAACTTGTAGACCCTAAATATATTGAAATAAAAAAATATGTTCTGCCAACTGAAAGAATGGATGCCATGGCAGAGACTACTGGTTGCCTACTCAATATTTTTTCCTCCTTTTCTGCCTTACTGACAAAAATATACTTTAAAAAATATACACTTAATTGTTGTGTTTATGTATTTTATTGACGCAAAATTCACATAAAATCAGCCATTTTAAAGTGAACAATGCAGTGGCATTTAGAACATTCACAATGCTGTGCAACTATCATCTCTATCTAGTTCCAAATGTATTTGTCTACCCAGGAGCAAACTCCTTACCCATTAATCAGGTGTTCCCCATCTCTCCCCCTTCCCTCACCCTCAGCCCCTGGAAACTACCAATCTGCATTCTGTCTCTATAGACTTACCTATTCTGTATATTTAATATAAATGAATTCATACAATATGTGACTTTTTGGGTCTGGCCTCTTTCAGTTTGCATAATGTTTTTGAGGTTCCCCCATATTTTAGCATGTATCAGGACTTCATTTCTTCTTATAGTAAAGGCCTACTTTTATTTGGGACAGCAATGACCAGCTTAAAAGAAAATTACATCCCCTTCCTTCCTTGCTCCTAGGTGTGGTCATGTGACACTGGTCTGGGCAGTGATGTCTAGTAATCCCTGAATAGTGCTTGCAGGCAGTTTCCTTACAGGGAGCTGGTTCAGCTGGCAAACATCCTTTTTGCCCTTTGCCCTTTCACTTCTTCCTTCCTGAAATACAGTCACTATGGTGAGAGCTCTAGATCCAAGCAACGTAACACAAGGATGATAGAGTAAAAAGCCAAAAGGAGCTGCAGTCTCTGAAGATACCATGCAGCCGCCACACCAGCCATTTAATCTGTACTTTAGACTTCTTTCATGTAAAACAGAAATGAATATCTAATGTCTTTAAAAATATTAATATAGTAATACATATTTTACTATGCATTAGAAATCCATCCAAACCTTTCTTGCTTTGAAAGAAAAAATCCAGTCAAAGTTAGAGATGTTTCCTGACCAGTGGGTTTATTATAATTCTGAATTAAAACTAGGTAAGAGAATATTTAGAGCTGGACATAGTGGCTCATGCCTGTAGTCCTAGCACTTTGGGAGGCTGAGGTGGGAGGATCACTTGAGGCCAGGAGTTTCAAACAAGCCTGGGCAATAGCGAGACCCCATCTCTACAAAAAATAGAAAAATCAGCCAGGTGTGGTGGCACATGCCTGTAGTCCCAGCTGCCTGGGAGGCTGAGGCAGGAGGATCGCTCTAGCCCAGGAGTGTGAGGTTGCAGTGAGCTATGATGACACCACTCCTCTTTATGCCAGACAGCAGAACAAAACCCTGTCTCCGCAAAAAAAAAGAAAAAAAAAATATATATGTACAAGTGTCCACTGATTGTTGCCATTATCATCCTTAGCTTATGACTATTCCTGTATTCCTAGCATGGTAGAAAGAAAAAGGCTAGAAAAATTATGTCTGAAATTGGAGATTGCTGCCCTGTAGAATGGGTTAATTATCAACACACCAATACAGACTCCATCTTTGTCGCTCCATGAATTAGTATTAAACGTGTTTTGGGACAGGATTTGTCTTAAGAGTTTTACAGAGCTTTGCCCTGAAAGAATATGTGAACGTGTTGGTTTGCATTTTGAATGCTGTTATACTCGGAAGGGCGTCTCTGAAAGGCAGTAGCGGCTGTATCCCACGAGGCGCCGCGTTTCCCAGACCTAAAGAATTGGATTTGCTTTGTAAAGCACAAGCGAATCTGTTAAAAACTGTAGGCTGAGAGCTGACAATGGAGTGCCCTCCGGAACAAACAGCTTCCCGGAAACGACAGCTTCCCGAAT
>NW_012148653.1:2432104-2433528 GCF_000956105.1 Propithecus coquereli | reverse complement strand
TATAATAGGGCTCCACCGCTGGGTCACAGGTCCCAATGTTAATGAAGAATGAATCCTTTCTTTTTTTCTGGAATAGAATTTCAGGTAGATGGAGACTGAAAAATCTCCCTTGGACAGTTCAGCTTCATTACTTCTGGGGGACTCTTTCAGTGCCTAGTGGAGATGACAATTCCTAAACTGTCTGCAAAAAAGTATTAATTATTTGAGTAATCAACACAATATGCTTGTTGATTCCCCCCATATTTATTATTTAAAATAGAAACAGCTTTAATTATTTTTCTGGCTGTTAAAAAATACAAGCTCACTAGAAAAATCTGGAAAATAAATAGCCAAATTATAAATAATGGTTTTCTCCCATGGTGGGATTTCAGGTACTTTTACTTTCTTCTGTTTATGTTCCGTATTTTTTCCCAGTGAGTCCCACAGGGAAAAACTGAGATGCCATGAGGGGAGACCATGTGGCTCTTGAACAGATGGGACAGGGACTGAGAAATGGTACAGGTCTAATGATTCCCTGCTTTTGATTCTCGCCCAGGGATCCCCCTTTCCTTGGGAAAACATAGTTGAGTCTTTTCCTTTGACCCCAAAGAATTCCTCAAAAACCTGGTGGGGCTACATTCTACACTTGTATTTATTACCCATCATTCCACAGAACCAAGCACATAGTAGAAACTCAAGAAATAAAATATTTGATTGATTTTATTTAATGCCTAATTTTCTGAAAGTATGAAATACCATTACCTGATAGAGATGTGGTTAAAAGCATTCTATAATCAATTTCAGGAGAAGGAGCTACTCCATAAAGAGCTAGTCAACTTGATGATTTTCTATGAGCAAATGCTGACTTGTATTGTTTTACATCAAAAAACCTGTATGTCTGTCTGTGTGTCTCTGTGTATAGAATATTGATTTAAAGACTAAACTTTCCCAACAAGCATTAGTGAAGAACTCTTTTAAATTAGGTTTCCATTCTTCTTGCCACACATTACTGTCTCTGTCTCTCTGTCTCCCTTTCTCTATCTCTCTCTCTTTCACACACACACACACACACACACACACACACACACACACAGGTAGAAGAGCAAAGGAGGAATGCTGCATTAGGGATGTTTCAAAAGTAGGTTAATGCAAATGAACAAGATGCCAAGTACAGTATGAAAATTGACATTTATTACCACACTCTGCATGAAGATGTTTTCAAAGCTTTGCCATGCATATGAAAATAGTCAATTTTTATGCTTATGTTTTCATTATTCAGTAGCATGCATTACTTTCCATTGTTCCCAAAAGCAAGTTGTAAATCTACTCAGAAAATTTTGCCGATGTAAGATTCCGCTTAATATTTTGTGGTTGATCTGATCATTTCCTTTCAACCAGAACGGTAATTCGATGTAAATGAGTAAGAATAAATAGAAATAGAAAAT
>NW_012148653.1:2426880-2431842 GCF_000956105.1 Propithecus coquereli | reverse complement strand
AACACATATAGAGAACATCCTAGTCTCCTTCGGCCACTACTTGCTCTACTCTGCAACTTCTCCAAGGGTCACCATGTTTTAAGACTAGGACTAATCAGACATTTTTTATGAAAATTTTATGGATTGTTTTGTAGATCATTTTTATACATCTTGGAGGATTTCCCTTCTCGGTACATATAGGCTAATTCATTCTTTTTAACTGATGGAGGAGTATTTCACAGTTAGACCACTCAAAAATTTTATTAAATCATTTCTCTATCGCTATTTAGGATTGTCCAAATGTGTCACCATTACAAACAATACTTCAGTTATAATCCATAATTATGCCTCCTTGTACACATAAGCAAGTATTTTTCTGGGATAAACACTAAGAAGTAGAACTGATAGTCATAGGGTACAGGCATCATTAATTTTAATATATACTGCCAAACTGCCCTCCAAATGTCGGTACCAGTTTATCTTCCCTCCAGTAGGATATAAGAGTTCACAGGCCCCTTATCTTTTAGAAGCACTGAGAAGAGAAAATGCTACTGACATGTTGTTTTAATATGTGTTTCTCTGATTTCTAGTGAGTTCAGTTTTTCACATTCTTACTAGATATTTTGTCTTTCTTCTCTTATAAATACCTATTGATAACCTTTGACCATTTTTGTATTGATTTGTTTTCTTTTTCACTGATTTCTAGGTAATATTTTGTAAATTGTTGATTTTAATCCTTTGTGGATTTTATATGTTGCACATATTTTCTTAGAGTTTGTTGTTTTTCTTTTTTTACTTGGCTTAAGTTGTTCAAAATTTTTACAAGGTAAGTGTATCAGTCTTGCCTTTCATGTTCTTTTCCCTTTGCTGGGTGTTATTTAAGAAAGCTAATATCAAAATCTAAACTCTAGTACATTTACAGCTTTTTTTAAAGGAAGCAACTTGATCTATAATCCATGTAGCATTTATTTTGTGAATGGTCTATGATAGAAATTGGTGTGTATATGAATATGTGTGTGTATAAGCATGCATAATATATGACACTTTCTTAGAATTATTGAATCACCTTACAAATCAGAGTCAATCAACTATGGAGTATTAGTAACTTAATTACTTGGGTAATTAGCAAGAGTTTTATATTTGTTTTCCTTATGCTCTTTAATATTTCCTCTAAAATAGGAAAGTTACTTTCTCTACCTGTTGGAGTTATCACCAAAATAAATTCCTTCTTGTTTATTAAGGCCAGTCAGTTCTTTGATTTAAAGCCTAAAAGGCTCCAATAAGGAACAGATCCATTTCTTCTCTCTTTTGTGCCAGCATTAATATCCTCACCCAGGTGGAGTTAATAATAATGTAATGCCTCTTTTCCTTTTAAGGACCCATATAATTACATTGGGCTGACCTGGCTAAACCTGGATATCAAGAGCTGTAATTTAATCACATCCACAATGTCCCTCTTCCCATTCACAAATTCTGGGGATTAGGATGTGGACCTCTTTAAGGGGCCATTATTCTTCCCTCCACAGTGTGCATCTCTAGTTCTACTCACTTGTCACAAGTGTAGGAGTGTCTGTGGGGGAGGCAGAGGGTTAAGAGTTGGGAGGATTCTTGGTTGACTTTAGCTGAGCTTAAACCTGTGCTCTCAGTGGGGCAGTTTCACCTAAAAGGGGATGTGGCTAAGCAGGCACCATAAATAAAAGTGTTTATATATCAAACTATATGATAAAATTAAATGATTTATTTTTATAAAGCAGGTAGAGCAATGCCTGAGCATAGCAGACATTATATATGTATTTGTACTTGTTAAATAAAACCAAAAAATAATGTCCACCAGGAAGGGCATTTCAAGCAGAGAATTGATTTGCAAATGTGATATATCCTCTCAACTCAGAGAGCTAATGGATTTTGTGAATTACTTTCCTCAGGGTATACTAAATCCTCACTGTTGACTGTCAGGAAGAAATACACTTTGACAGGTTTCTCCAGTGATAGTGATGATTAGGCATGGATTATATGCTTAATTGTTACATTTTTATGAGAATACCAGCTTAAAATCAAGAGTGAAATGTATACGCTGAAAAATGGCAGTATTAATTGGTCTATGCCATACTTACTGAACACTTATATACACTGTGCCAGATGCTACAGAGCATCAGTGATGAGTAGACAGTCCTTGTGCCCAAGGCTTTTGAAGTTTAATAGGGCAAATTCTTCTGGGTATGTAAATACAGTAGTCCCCCCTTATCCATGGGGGATAGGTTCCAAGACCCCCAGTGGATGCCTGAAACAGTGGATAGTACCAAACCATATTACGTCAATTGGCCCATGTTTCTGATCATGTCTTCCATCCACAAATTTAATTCCTTTTCCATCTGTCGACTGAAAAAATTACAAAATCTATAAATTTAGAAAGGAGAAAAATATATCTAAAAGAGGGTATTACAACCTGCAGGCAGGAAGCAGAACCTCCGGATAAAACCATAAAGCAGGTGCTTTGAAGGAGGAAAGGTGAGATGGGAATTTATCCTGAATGACTTAGCCAAGTATACATATTTAACAGGTTACAGGAGGAGTATGAATATTCACGAGGGAGGGTACACACATGCTAGTAAGCTAGCATGTATGTTACATATGTCTCATGTTCACTTTGGAATGGAGACTGAACATTTAAATGTAGTACAATTAGGCCCTATACATGGAATGGTGAAGCAGAGGACATGAAGGCAGTCAGTGCACAGCCTGCATAAACTGGCCAGAACCACTGGGGGAAGGTAGGTACTTTTCAGGAGAGAATCCATTGTGAAATTGGTCAGCTGTCATGTGGAAACCGAAAAGGGGAGGGGAGTCTGGCCACTGAGTCAGGCGATTGGTTGAAGTCAGTGGAGAAATTAGTCATTTATTTCTTACTTTTCAATGCTAATTTCTGCTTAACTCTTAGGAAAGAATTCTGGTAAAAGATCAACAAGAAGGGGAGTATACTGAGACATGATCAGCCTCCATCTCGCCAGGGCCCAGGGACTTACTTATTTTAAAAGCTTTTCTGAGGTCTCCTTAGCCAAAGGAGATCTGTTCTATCTGTTGAGGGGCTTAGGATTCTGGTGTTAGTTCACACATCTTAATTAAGAACTTACAACTCACCGTGGCTGTAACCTTTGCAGTTTGAAGTTCAACAGCAAAAGTAGCATGAATTTCTTTTTCTTTCTTCACGATTGCACAGGTAGAAGATTTGTTCTTACTGTAGATCTTAGCAACCTCAGCATATAATTTTTTTTCTTTCCCTATTAAGTCGAGAGCTTTCATGTTTCCACTTAAAGGAAGCACTTTCTGGCTTTTCATTGGCATATCCGAATTGCCAGCATCACTACTCTTGTGCTTTGGGGCCATTATTAAGTAAAATAAGAGTTACTTGAACACAAGCACTACAATACCGAGATAGTCGCTCTGATCACCGAGATGACTACTAAGTGACTAACAAATAGCATCTACAGGCAGGTAGCATCTATAGCATGGATCTGCTGGGCAAAGGGATGATTCACATCCTGTGCAGGATGGAGCAGGACAGCACAAAATATCATCACGCTACTCAGTTGACTGAGGGTAACTGAAACCACAGAAAGCTAAACTGTGGGTAAGAAGGACTACTGTACTTATAACACAAAGTGAATTATGTTGTGGCCTAAAGAAAATACAAAACAAAGGGCTATAAAAGAGTATAAATGAGAGTGATCACTCATGTCTTAGAGTAAATAGGTAGCATCTGTAACGAGCTTTAACTATAAAGGTGAAAATGAGACAGGGACACTCCAGGCAAAGATTTAATATTACCTATGATAAAGAGATAGAAAATGCAAGATTTAAAACAAAAAACTTTGGCAGAAATAGAGGATGTTGCACCTGTGATTGTAGCAAGAGCGAAAATGGAACAGTTCAATGTAGCTTTTCGACCATATCCCAGTGTACAGAGGATGAGCTTAATTCCATAGGAGGTAATGATTTTTGAAGAGGAAGATGTGTCATCAAGTCCACTTTTGAGAAAAATTGATTCTTCTGTTATGTATTAGATAAATTGAATGGAGGCGAGATCACAAGGAGGGATAATAGTTAACAGCTTGTTAATAAGTGGCCTAAGTGAGAAATAGTGAAGCCTTTGACTAGGATAGTGAGAATGAACTAGAAAGGAGAGGGAGGGTGTGAAAGACACTGTGTAAAGCAGAACCCACGTGACTTAGCAACTGATTGAGGAGGGAAAGGAGGGGCCCATAATGACTGCTTTCCTGCTTGGATGACTAGGATAATGTGGTATCAGAATAGAAACAAGAAATTGGGCAGATGATGTATTCTGGTCTTTAACTGAATGGATTTAAGATGCTGGAAGAATTTTGAGGGTGACTGTTTCAAACAAGTATTTGAAAATGAGGTTGGAAGTTCTTGAGAGATAAAGAAAGAGAAAAATATTTGGAGGTTTCAGTCTAAAATAATCTTAGGATGGGTAGGAGGGGCTTTGTAGTTCATTAATCCCATGAACTCACCTTACTTAAGTCCCTTTCCCAATATCTGCCAAATCATTGTCTATCCTGTATTTGAACTTTGGGTCTATGACATCCTGAAACAGGCATTTCTGTTTTGCATGATTTGATTAGAAATGTCTTCTTTATTCCAAGCTCTCCAAAGTTATTTTCTTTTGAGTCTAGTTATACATCTTGGGACCCTACCCTAGAGCATTTGAAGTTCTTCTTTCTCACAAAAGCTTTTCTGACATTTTAAGAACACTATAAAGTCCCTATTTAGCCTACTCTTCTAGTAACGCAGGGACAGTAAGCTCAATTAATCTAATTTGCAAAGATGAATTAAAAATCCCTGATAATAATCAATAGGGTCTCCTTATAGACAGATACCTGAGGGCACATGTCCACCTGTGTCACCTCTCCCCTTTCCTATGTTCTTATATTCTTTTATAGACTAAACATCTAGTTAACACAATGG
>NW_012148653.1:2422763-2426830 GCF_000956105.1 Propithecus coquereli | reverse complement strand
GTTCACTCATAGCACACTGCCATTGATGTCTGTTAATATTCTGCAACTGACTGTGTAACTGAGTGGAGGCTTTCCCTCCATTGCTGTTATATTTCACCTCACTATACATGAGGTCCTCGAATAATGTCATTTAGTTCAATGTTTTTTTCTTATAATATTGATGAGAAAAAAATTGATTCCCAGCAGGGGTCGCTGTCTATGTGGAATTTGCATGTTCTCCCCATGTCTGCATGAGTTTTCTCCAGGTACTGGTTTCCTACTGCATCCCAAAGCTGTGCATGTTCAGTTCATTGGCATGTCTACATGGTCCCAGTGTGAATGTGTGTGTGAGTGCAACCTGCAATGGGATGGCATCCTAACTAGGGCTGGTTTCCTCCTGGTGCCCTGAGCTGCTGGGAAAGGCTCTGGCCACCTGCAATCCTGAACTGAAATAAGCTGGTACATAATTATCTTACTTTTTTATTAATCTTTTAAAAATATATGTATATCTTACACGTATTTCAAATTTTAATATCAGAAGTGTTTTGGTCTTTATTTACAAGTTTGATGATGTTTTTGTGACCAGATGTTTTGTGACCATAGGAACTTAACTCTTGTTCATATCAATTAGTCTATGATAAGATTGGCTTCATTCCGATTAAAACTGAGGTTTCCAGGAAACAATAGATGACATTAAGTAAAGACTTACTGTAATTGACCAGTACTCTAACCTGCATGATCATTTAGATCTCAAATCAATTATAGTTATCGGGTTGCCTTTAAAAAATCTCCCTCTAAGTCATCGTTCACAATGTAGAATGGTAAGAAACATAAAGAATGGAAAGACAAGCACCACATGTACTCACCATTAAATTGGTATTAACTGATCAACACTTATGTACACAGATAGTAGTACCATTCATCGGATGTCAGGCAGGTGGGTATATTCACACCTAATGGGTGCAGCGTGCACCATCTGGGGGATGGACATGCTTGAAGCTCTGACTCAGGTGGGGCAAAGGCAATATATGTAACCTAAACATTTATACCCCCATAATATGCTGAAATAAAAAAATGTTACAGAAATAAATAAAGATAGTGGCATCAATATAGCAGGATTCTTCCAGTTTCATAGTAAGTTGTCAAAGGTCCGATAAGAAATTTAGTGGGAACTTCATTGAAGTGGAATAAATGTAAAAAGTGCTTTTTAAAAATAACATGGTACTGTTGTTTTATTCTGAATTTATTTATATAAAATAGCACTGTTTTACGTGTTGAAAGTCTAGGCTTTCAGATCAGCATACCCAGGATCAAATCCTCTTCTATCATTTACAATGTATTTATCCTTTCTGAATCTATTTCCTT
This sequence comes from Propithecus coquereli, assembly GCF_000956105.1. Taxonomy (NCBI): domain Eukaryota; kingdom Metazoa; phylum Chordata; class Mammalia; order Primates; family Indriidae; genus Propithecus; species Propithecus coquereli. Next base: position 2,425,486 of record NW_012148653.1, on the reverse strand, counting down.
AAGTATTAAATGAGGCTATTAATGCCTCCTGCCCAGGATATTGTGAGGGTTGAGGAGATAATGTGCATAAAACACTTAGTACCTTGCTTGGTATATAATAAGTACTTGGTTGTTATTTTTCCATGAAAGTCTGATTATAGTATAAAAATATCACTTTATGTCCTTTGCATTCATTTTCATGCTGAAAGAAAATGGTATAATTAAATACTTGGAAAGAAACATCTAATGTGTATGATGAGCATTTTTATTTTTTTCTAAAAGTGGATTTTGATTTGTTCTGTGTTCTTTCCATCCTTTATATAAGCAGCAATACTTATTCATCTTGAGGCCAAGGATGAAGTCTAGAAATCCATGGCTTTGGTGTTCTTACTTTTGTGCTCTTATCAAAGCTGACCTACCATCATCATCTGTGACCCTCAAAATCCATCCCTGTTTATAAAGAGTATTCTATTACTCATTTGTCGTAGCTCACCCTGAGTAAAGAAGGATGTCGGAAAGATGGTGGGCATTCCCCTCCCACTACTAGGTCTCCTCGGCTGTATTTAATGTGCTATTAAACCTATCCCTGAAGGTTTTAATTTTATTTATTATATTTTTCATTTCTAGAAGTTCAAATGATTTTTTTTCAAATCAATTAGGCAATTTTGTAGACAGATATAAAAATATCTATATAAGCTTTATGCTTATCTTTTATTTCTTTAAACTGCTTGTTTTAAAATTGCTGGCTAATAACTCCAATATCTATACTTGTACTACCGAGAGCAATAGTTGCTCTCTGCTCTTTCTGGTGATTCTTGCTCTAGGCACCTTATTTCCTTCTGTGCTAAGTTGTTTTGTTTTATTTTGATTTCAATAAGCTGATCATTTTCCTTGGAATATTATTTGTGGAGATCCTCTGAGGCCTAAGATGAAGGGAACTCTTGTAGAGAGGATTTCCATTAGCCTTGGCAGGTGCCTAGGGTGTAACCACTCTGGGATCACTATAAATTAAATGAAATTCATAGCTTGAGGTTTTGGGGACTATCCAAGTAATAAGAATTTGTGCTGTAAGTCTACCTTAAGGATATGTAAGGGGTGGAGAGGGTCAAGTTTAGTCATGTTTCATTACTTTTCTTGAGGATGTAGCCCTTAACTTTACTGGGTAGAAGCTCTCTCCAGTTGGGGATTTGACCAAGCACAACCCCCTCCCCATCCCCATCTCTTCAGCCCTGAGCTACCATTAAACCTAGGCTCAGGCTATCCGAATTACCAGGATCAGTAAATCTGATCAGGATCAGACAAATGTCTTCAGTGAGCCACTTAACTCTTGGAGCTTTGGTTTTACTTAGATTTTGAGATAGGATTTCCTATCTTGTGAACTATTCGATAATTTTCAGAGAAAAAATTAGCCCAGTGTTTTGACTTATTTTCATAGAAAGTTGGTCCAAATAACCTAGCTTGCAATATTGCTAGAAATAGAAGTTCCCTGCCATTTCTTACTTAAGAGTTTAGGAGTTTTCTCAACCAGATTTTCTTTTTTGTTTGTTTGTTTGATTTTTTTTTTTTTTTGAGACACAGTCTTGCTCTGTCGCTCAGACTAGACTGCTGGCATCCACCTAGCTCACAGCAACCTCAAACTCCTGGGCTCAAGCGATCCTCCTGCCTCAGCCTCCCAAGTAGCTGGAACTACAGGCATGTGCCACCATGCCCGGCTAATTTTTTCTATTTTTAGTAGAGACAGGGTCTCACTCTTGCTCAGGCTGCTGTAAACTCCTGACCTCAAGTGATCCTCCTGCCTCAGCCTCCCAAGTAGCTGGAACTACAGGCATGTGCCACCATGCCCGGCTAATTTTTTCTATTTTTAGTAGAGACAGGGTCTCACTCTTGCTCAGGCTGCTGTAAACTCCTGACCTCAAGTGATACTCCTGCCTCAGCCTCCCAGAGTGCTAGGATTACAGGCGTGAGCTACCACACCCGGCATCAACCAGATTTTCTATTTAACATTTCAAATTTCTTGGAATAATTCTCATTCTCTGACCCTATTTTCTTGCTACTGGCAGCTTTATTTCTCATCTCCACTTCAACTTTTTTTTCTCTGTTGAATAAATTATATCTTTCTTCAACACCTTGAAATAGTTAACTCTCATTCGTGAATGTGCTAGGAAATTTACAAAAAATAATCTTTAAAAAAACCTTCAAGATTATTTTGGTGTGTGATTTAGGAATGGATGCATGTCTTAGGAGAGCGTCAGGACTTGGCAAATTGGGTGAAATAAAAGTTGTGAAGCAAGATATTCATGGATAGAAAGAGAGTGTTATTGAGATGATTGACCAGACCATTTAGATTTTCAGAGAATTAAATGAAGCCAGGAAGGGTTATGGGAAATAAGCTGATTAAAGCAGGTTAGACAGGAAAGAATGTGTTCATATTTTTTAAAAAATCAATTAATGAACATTTGAGTATATACCACATAAATCAGGGCTGATTTGTAGTTTTCCCTTTCTTAGAACTAATTAGCAGATATTTTCTATAACAAAGGACATTTTAACCTGAAAAGAACATCCTTGATACATTTTCTCATCAAAACGATAGCTACAAACAATAGAGAAACAGGAGTTAATAATACAGGACATCTGAAACTTTATTATTTTTTTCACCTGGAGATAGTAGGGAGAAATCAAAGTATAAATCTCACCATCTTATTTTCACGTAAAATTTTTTTTCCTTGCTATTTTTTCTTACT
>NW_012148653.1:2412489-2422518 GCF_000956105.1 Propithecus coquereli | reverse complement strand
GCCCACCTGGGCCTCCCAGAGTGCTAGGATTACAGGCGTGAGCCACCGTGCCCAGCCAGTTTTTCCAGTTTTTAAAAGTTGCTCAGCCACTGTTAATCACTTATTGAGCTCCTCCTCTGTCCTTGACAATATGGTGTTTTGCATGCAGTTTCTCATTGAATCCTCAGGAAACACCTGTGAGTTTCCTATTATTATTGCCATTTCGCAGGCAAAATTGAGACTCATAGAAAATAAGTGACAAATAACTTTATTGCTTATGAAGATTTCACCTATATTTACTTTGATGTTCATTTTAGTTGTGATCTTTATACCAAGCCTGAGATAGTCAGATATTGTTATTCATTTTTTTGTACATGAGAACAAAAAGGCTCAATCTCACAGGGGTTTTTTTTTTATTTCAGCATATTATGGGGGTACAAATGTTTAGGTTACATATATTGCTGTTGCTCCCCCCTCCCCCCAAGTCAGAGCTTCAAGTGTGTCCATCCCCCAGACGATGTACATCACACTCATTATGTGTGTATATACCCATCCCCTCCTCACAGTCTACTAAGTGCACACTTCTTAGAAAGATAAAAACATGGTGATGATGATGATGACTTTAAAGATTGTACAGGGCTTGGGATCTAGAAAACCATTATTATTCAACACTAACTTTACTTAATACAGATGCTCCTTGACTTACAATGTGGTTATGTCACAATAAATCCATCTCAAGTTAAAAATATCATAAGTCAAAAATGCATGTAATGCACCTAACCTGCAGGGTATTATAGCTCAGCCTAGCCTACCTTAAATATGCTCAGAACACTTATATTAGCCTATAGTTGGGCAAAATCATCTAACACAAAGCCTATTTTATATTTATATTAAAGTATTGAATGTCTCATGTAATCTATTGAATACAGTACACTGTAGAGTATAGCATCAGTTGTTTACCTTCCTGATTGTGATCCTGTGGCTGGCTGGGAGCTGTGGCTCGTTGCTGCTGCCCAGTATCGAGAGAGAGAGTATCATACTGAATATTGTTAGCCCAGGTAAAGACCAAAATTCAAAATTCAGAGTGCTATTTCTCCTGAATGTGTATCGCTTTGCACCATCCTAAAGTTGAAAAATTGTAAGTTGAAGCATCATAAGTTTTGGAACGTCTGTATATGTATTTATTATATACCTTATAGAAGAGGAAAAATAATTTTCCTCCTACCATTCTAAGTTCCTCACTGGGGCCCCAGTAACAAAAGACAGATTGCCAAGAGAAAAATAAACGGAAGTTTATTAATGTGTATGTCTCTTATATACATGGGAAATATCCAGGGAAATGAGTAAATCTCAAAGAAGTGGCTTAGGATTCAAGCTTAAGTACCATCTTCAGCTAAAAAGAAAGAAGGTGTGGAGTTATGGGGATGACCAGGAAAAGTACAGTGCAAGAGGAAGGTTTGTTAAGCAGCTTTAAGTCATTCCCTTCTTTATTAATAAGAATGTTTTGTGTCATCCTTCTTTTCCTGGGAGAGAGAGAGAGAGAGAGAGAGATGCTTACAAATGAATATTTCCTTTGCCAATGTAAATTTAACCTTATAAAAAGATAACTTCTATTTTCAGAGCTTCACCTGTGTCTGCTGCTTCTCAAGATAATAAACTCAAAATCTTATTTTTTTTAATCCAGACCCCAACTCGAACAAGACAAAATAATTCTTATGCTAAAGAGGCATATTTTGCTATAGCATATTCTTCTGTTCTACAATGTTAATATCTAATGCCATGAAAATAACCCAAGTAATGAACACAATGTGTGAAGAGTTCTAGGAAGAACATAACAAGTAGACTGTATAATTATAAGTGGCAATCTGTGTCTCAACAGTTTCATTAGCTTTGTCAAATATAATTTCTTAAAGATACTTTTCAATGTGCTTCACTGATTACAGCCAGGAAATATTTGTGGCATAAAGCTGTAACCCCCAAATAGCAATTTGTTCTTCCTTCTTCGGTATCAAAAAAGTCTAATTTGTAAATTTGGGTGTGATGATTAAAGTAAAAATGAGTGTAAGGTGTTGGCCCTCTAAAATTTTGCTGAAAATTCAACTCACAAAAGGCAGATTAATTGGAGAAAAGGCATACAAATTTATTTAGTGTATGTACATGGGAGTCTTCAGAATGAAGAGCCAACCCCCCCACAATGGGGTGCAGAAGCTTATATAACATCTTGAGGTTACAGAAAGAATGTGGGCTTGGATTCTGGCAAAGCAGGTTATGGCAAGTGGGGAGAAGAGGAATTCTGTTGAGGGGCAATAAATGATTATTAGGGAAAATTTGATGGGCTTGAAGAACCTACAACGGTCTGCGGCAAAGTCTGTTAGGCCTATTACCAAACCAAACTGGAGTCCACTCACCCAGTGCAGCAAAGCCAGACACTAAAGTTAAGAGTAGCAGGGGGAGAAAGAGGCATTTTATTGCATGGCACCATGCAAGGGGAATAGGCAGCTAATGCTAAAGTCCTGAGCTCCCTGATGGCTTACACACAAGGGTTTGTAAAGGCAGGGGTACATTTCAAGAAAAGCAGAAGTTGCAGGCAAAACTGTAAATCAACATGTCGGCCTGGCCCAAAGAGGTGGGATATCCTGAAGCAGGGGCTTATGGGTCATAGGTTGATTCAAACATTCTTAGATTAGGGGAAAGGAATATTAAGATGGATGTGACTTTTTCCAGGCTCCTCAGGGATAAATTTAGAACAAAGAATGGTAGTCAGAGTTCAATTCTTCAGTTCCGCCTTATCTGCATTTTCCATCACGTGGGGGTTTCTGAAAAAGAACTCCAGAACCTATGTTAAGATGTCATCTTTTAGTTTCTATAGGGAACCAAAACACCTCTTGACTCAGGCTTGCTTGGAGGGCCATTTTTATTTCTATATTCCTGTGCATCAGATTGCCCATTCACTTTTCAAGACTAGCCAGGAGCCTAAAGGACTCTAGATTTTTCCTTTATTTTCACGTGTGACCTGCCCCCTCCCATAGATGCTTAAGAGACATCCCTGCTCTGTCTCAGGCTCACAGAGTGGACAATGGTTTCCAACAAAAGTCTGTCCTTATTTGTTTGCAGACTTTAGTCTTCCTTCCTGCGATATAGGTTCAATGAAAACTCAGGGAGGGGACTCCAGGTAATTGTTTTTCTTCTTTGGTGGGTCTGGACTTTAGGCAGATAAGGAACTTCAAAGAATAACTTTATCCTATATTTTGGGAGATACTGTGAGAGGGAGAGGTCAGAGGGACCTTGAGACTTCTTCATTTCACCATGTCAAGATACCATATTTTGGGCTACCGGTTTCTGAGCCCCAACATTGGTAAATTGTTGTGCTAATTGGTTAGAACTCTTTTTGATTTTTTCATTTCAGATTCTTAATATAGGTGAGAAAGTATGACATAGAGCCATAAAATCAGAGGAAAAAGACCATATCTGGGAGTTATTAATAGTTCTAGTATTAAAAGGGCATATTCAGTAGAGTACAACTCAGGAAATTCTAATATGTCTATAGGAATATGTTAAAATGTTCACAGAACATGTTGATGTATTATTAGAAAGGCTTTCAAAATTATTCTGCTTGTTAAGTAAATAGTAAAACAAAACATTTTTCTTTAGGTCAATTTTCAGGATTACTCAGAATGAGAATATTTATAGATATAAGGGAAAACCACCTCCAGAGGAGTTTAAAGAGATTATATTAAAATATATAGTTTGCATCTAATGATTAATATTTTGCCTTGAACGAATCTTGAATTTATATTTTAAATCATGGAATATAGGTTCTGAGAATTTATTTTGGGTGCATTCATTTGAGGTGGATGTTTATTTTATATATATAGATGTATTCATTCATCTTCTAATCTGAAGGTTCCTTATCATCTTTGGCCCAGGCTAGCTCTGTTTCCTTGATGTATGTGTATGTGTATGTATGTGTGTATACATATGTATATGTATACAGGCCCTTTTAACCCCTATACTCAATCCCTTTATTCTCCTATGATGAAGATGTATTCAATGCATATCTTTTTATTTGCATGTTTTTTGTAAAACCTGTGTTGTTGGTTTGTGTGCATATATTTTGAATTTATGTAAATTATGTTATGCATCCTATACTCTTTTCTACATTTTCACTAAGTGTTGTGTTTTTAAGATCCATTTATATTATATATATGTGCACACGTGACACTCATACATACACTCACACAATCCAATTTCTAAATGCTTCACGGTTCTCCATAGTAGATATCTACCACATTTGACTACATTTCTTCTCTTGATGTGGATAAACAGTTGCCCCTCAATCTATGCAGCACAAATATTGCTGTAATGAACCTCCTCATGTATGTCCTCTTATAGATCTGAGTGAGACTTTTCTTGAGATGTACACATGGGAGTGGGATGGCTGTGCCATAGGTAAATGTGTATTTCTGTGCTCTGCAGAATGTTCCACCAGTACGCACTCCCTCTAGCAGTGCTTGAAATTTCCCACTATCTCTCATTCCCACCAATACTTGGCAATGAGTAGTATTCTAGTTTTCACCAGAGAGAAATGTTTAATCTATGTTAAACACAAGTTTTGCAGGGGTGTTCTAGTTCATTCTCCTCTACTGATTCATGTTTATTATTATCAATCCACTAAACTAGTCTGAAGATAACATTTACTACATGAGAATTTGTTAGATGTGATGTATTTGCTGGAAAATAATAACCTTATTTCCTTAGAAAAATATTTTCATATATTTTATTAAATATTAATGCTTCCAGGCTTTAAAATTGGTGATAGTTTATGCTAATATTTTATTTCTAATTTGACCATAGCATATTATTTTCATAGAGTATTTTCTGTGATAATTGTTGTCCAAACAATGTTAAGGTTAAGTACTTAATTCCTTAAGTACTTTAAGGAATTTTAAAGTGCTCTTAAATTAGTACATGATAAAATCCTATTTTTACTTAGAATACTTTTAATGCCATAATTTACTTTTCTATAAGTTATGTGATGGGATAACTCACATGCAAACTAAATGGAAAAACAGCATAAGGTTTTCAAATTAAATAATTTTGATTTTGCATTTATTTTAAAAACAAAAAAAGAATATGAAGACTACTGACATATATTTCTGCTATTTTTGTAAAATTATGCAATGGAGATAAAGGTTTAGTATTTCCTCCAGAGAAATAGCCACATAATAGCAGAAATGTGAATTACAACTGTTCTAAATCTCTTTTAGTCAACTGTTGACCTAACCTTTGCTAAATGTATCTAACTTTTGTTAAATGTACCTAATGTAGTGCTGCTGAGCAGCAGGGAAATAATGTATTCTGTTTGTTGGGGCAGAAAGGTGTGATACCTTTCCTCACCCATCCTAATGGTCATGGCAGATACTCCTATAACAAAGGCAGATTATCATGAGACAAGCCCAACACTTTTATTTAGTTGAAATTTTGTGTGACAAGAGAGCATTCAGAAATGAAGACACAAAGACCCAGGGAAAACTGTATTTTTATGCTTAGGGTTGATAAACAATGGACAGCCATGAAAAAACGTGATTGAACAAAAGGGTGTGATCTAGTGGTAATAGACTGAGGGTGAAAGTCAGCAAGCTCTGTCTCTTCAGGTTCTCCTTGGCCTCTCTGTGTAGCATTCCTTCCTCTCCGGTATAGGGCAGGGCCTCTCTAAAATGAGGGTCATCAAGGGAGAAGGGAAAGAGTGACCTTTCTAGGTTTTATGGCTTGCTTTGGGGAAGAGGGGTTTTAGTTTCTATGATCCACCTTGGGGAAGAGGAATTCTGGTTTCTGTTACTTGCTTCCCGGAAGAAGAGGGTTGGGAGATAGGAGGGAAGGAGGCCAAAGAGAGATTTTGCTTCTGAGGCCTTCTAATCTCCTTTAGTTCAAAGTACCCAGCATGCCAAAGTTCCATGCTTTGGGGTATCATTTTCTGAGCCCCAAATTAAGAAGAAATCACAGGAACAAAGTTTCTCTCTCTCCCTCTCTCTCTCACATAGAGAAACAAATTCACAAAAATGATTATATGATTGTCAAGATATTTCACTTCAGTACTTAAATATTAATTTGAGTACTTACCAAAGAGCATGAACATATTATATATACATAAAATTTATAATTGACAAATAATAATTATATATATTTATGGTACAATGTGATATATATAGATAGATAGTGGAATGATTCAATCAGTAAAATTAATATGTCCATCACCTCTCCTATTTATCATTTTTTTCTTGTAAGAAAATTCAAAATCAATTTTTTTTTAGCAATTTTGAAATATACTTTAAAGACCTTCAATCTAATGGACAAACACACTCAAAAAGTTTATTTCAGTAAAATGTGGTTACATACCGAAGGATGGACATATTTGAAACACGGACTTCGGTGGGGGGGGAACCAAGGGCAACACACGTAACCTAAACATATGTACACCCATAATTTGCTGAAATAAAAAAAAAATGTCCTTTCAGATTTTTTCCTCTTAAACTTTTCAATATATTTGATTTTTCACTCCTATGATTTGCTTTATTTAATTTGAGATATATTTTGCTGCTTTTAGAACAAATTCTTTACTTTCATTTCTTCAGCCACTACTGAGAATCCAATCATCAAGTCACTCATAGTTTGTTTACTTAGGGCTTTTCACCAATCCCCAGTCTCTTCAACTGGCTACACCAACCACCATCACTCCTCCAAAAATACAATACAAAATAAAATAAAACAATAAACAGTTACAGGTCAATGATGTCAAAGTGCTATCAGCCCATCACTGTTAGTGATTTCTAACCACTTGTGAGAATAATTTCCTCAGCCTGCCACATACTGTCTGTCCTATCAATCCATACTAGGATCAAATGATCTCAACATGAAGGTACTGTCTAATTACAGACATCTCCATTTTATTCCCCCCTAAAATGTGTTATCTACTTGTTTTTTGTTTGTTTGTTTCTTCAGTCATTCACTAATAACAGTTTACTTCAATGATATATGTCTATCTTCACTTTTTATTCAAGGTCAATTCCTCTGATGCTCTTCGTAAGTATCCCTCTCGACTATTTAAGGTCTATTTCTATCATTTAAAGCCTTCTTATAAACATTACCTACATGGTTGTGTAAACTATGAGGCTAGTTAGAGAATATCAGTAAAATACATGCTCCAGCCCTTAGCCCTACAGGGATTCAAACTCACGATTGCAGTGTTCTGCCTGAAGATGTGATGATGGTGGTGACAGGACACTTTCTAACCCCTGGGCTACTAAATCCTTCTGGGTGACAAGGTCATTATCATGACCTTCTCACAAAGATCCCTCAAGTACCAGAGCCAATATTCAAATCCAGGACTGTGGGACTCCAAATGCTATGTCATGCTCATCTCCATGCCAATTCTCTTGACATGCCCAGGAGCCATTTTACCCCTTATTTTGGTCAATTTTATTTCACTATTGTTTACTCTTGAGCTAATATTTATATGCCCATTATGTGCCAGATACTGTGCTAAATAGTTTAGATGAATTATTTCATTTCATCCTCACAATTCTATTGAGATGTAACTTTATGAATGAACAAGCTGGGACTTACAGAGTTTAAATAACTGACCCAAAGTCAGGCAACTAATAAATAGTGGAGCATTTATTTATTTATTTTTGGAGACAGAGTCTCACTCTTTTGCCTGGGCTAGAGTGAGTGCCGTGGTGTCAGCCTAGCTCACAGCAACCTCACACTCCTGGGCTCAAGCAATCCTTCTGCCTCAGCCTCCTGAGTAGCTGGGACTACAGACATGCGCCACCATGCCCGGCTAATTTTTTTCTATATATTTTTAGTTGTACGATTAATTTCTTTCTATTTTTAGTAGAGATGGGGTCTCGCTCTTGCTCAGGCTGGTTTCGAATTCCTGAGCTCAAACAATCCGCCCGCCTGGGTCTCCCAGAGTGCTAGGATTACAGGCGTGAGCCACCGCGCCTGGCCTGGAGCTTGTATTTAAACCCAGTTTACCTTACCTTAGCACCCAAACTCTAAACCCTTATGCACGCACAATAGGACAGTAGGGGTTTTGGCAATTCAGGGTTTGGTGAATTGGTTAACTGTGTGTCTTGAGATTATGATAAACCTCAAGGTTTTTAGATTTCCTTAAATGATTCTTAGGTCATAGATGGAGTGAAGTAGTCAGGAAATAATTATAGGGGTTAGAGTTAAAATAAAATTAAATCCAGATTGATTATAACTCACATTTTTCACTCTTTTATATTTTAGCTTCCTTTTGTGCATAAATACCAAAAATTTAATAGTTTTAACTTATTATTTTGGTCAAAACAAATTTCATAATGCTGATTTTTCTATTGTGACATTTATACAATCAAATCAAGGATTTTTAAATTTGAGTTTACCAAGTCAAATACTTAAGTCAAAGTCCAAAGCATATCTTTTTTTAATCCCAGTACTTTAGAAAATGATTGCACATAGTAGTTGCTCAATAAGTATTTATTGAGTGACTGTGTGGAATTAATATGCATTTATTATTAGTATTGTCCATCAAATGTTTTTACATCTTTTAATTGAAAAGTATTTCTTCTTTGGAGAAATGCTCAAATTCTGATATATCTTTTTTCTTAATAGAGTATCATTCCAAAGTCCCTAAGTTTTTAAGGGTGTTATTAAATGTATGTAAATAAATGAATGCTTAATGGAAAATTAATTAAATTTTAAGGCAGTGATATGTACCATCCTACAGAATGTGTTTTTTCGCCCCAACTTATGATGATTAAAGAAATGGCTCTGAGATGAGAAAGTATACTATCTCCTAAACCTAGCCAACCAAGCCAACCATTTTTCTGAAGGTCAACTTGTTGTTGACTGTTGTAGTATAGCCACAGATAGAATAACTGGAGAGTCTAGAATCTAGCTCTGTGAGATTTTCATCTACCACAGGTTAGCTCAGGCATGTTCTCACGTCAAAAGTACAGGTGCACCAAAAGAAGAGACTATGTAAGTATTAATTCAAGCCTCTGCTTTACAACTTCTAACATCCCATTGGCCCAAACAAATCACATGCTGGGCTCATACTCAGAGTAGAGATTAGATGGAAAAAGGTGTGGTTACAGTCAGGGATGAAGAACTGGGGTCATTAATACAACCAACCTATCATACGAGCTTAATTAATTGCATCTATTTTCATAAATTATATCTGGCATTTCCACTAAACATTTTGATTCTCTACTTAGAAGTGAATCCTAAAAACTACTTTACACACACACACAGACACACACACATATATACACACACACAACTTTGTTCATTTTCTGCTTATATTGGACTTTTTGCTAATATAATTCGTTAGCTAAAATATTCATTTCTATAGAGACTGAGCAAAAGGATAGCAGTCTTTTAAACAGAAATATCACACAGTATGGACTTCGTGATCAGTATACAAGACAAATAACATCCACATGACATTTATCAAATAAAATTTGTGTGTGGACATTTTACTTACAAGCACACATTGGAAGAAAACCATATATTTTAAAAATAAAAATGAGCTAATCATTCTACAGACATTCCAGTTGCCTATTATAATGAAATTGTGTGTTAAGTGTCACTCTTAAAGCAATGGAGATGGCATTTGCATATCAGTTTAATTGCTTTGGATTAAACATTGAAAGATGAGAGCCAAGAGAGCTTATTAAGCTGAAATGAGGGCAAGTGATAAAAAAGTGATATTATGTCAACACTACATCTGGAGGTCTGTTGCTATTTCCATTTTAAATCCTAAATTGCAATGTTTCTAAAAAATTATCATCAAATGCCATACAGTCTTGAAATATAGTAAAAAATTAAAAAGGTTAATGCATGAATTGTGCTTGATAAATTTAATTTGATTTGAAAGCCAAGCTAGGGCTTTTTCTATTTTGTTAAAATTTATTTGTTCTTAATGTACTACACTGTAAGCTTTTGAAAAACATTATATCTCATTTACTGCTGTATCTTCAGGGCTTTGACATAGGATTTCTT
>NW_012148653.1:2409349-2412439 GCF_000956105.1 Propithecus coquereli | reverse complement strand
GGCCTGGAGCTTGTATTTAAACCCAGTTTACCTTACCTTAGCACCCAAACTCTAAACCCTTATGCACGCACAATAGGACAGTAGGGGTTTTGGCAATTCAGGGTTTGGTGAATTGGTTAACTGTGTGTCTTGAGATTATGATAAACCTCAAGGTTTTTAGATTTCCTTAAATGATTCTTAGGTCATAGATGGAGTGAAGTAGTCAGGAAATAATTATAGGGGTTAGAGTTAAAATAAAATTAAATCCAGATTGATTATAACTCACATTTTTCACTCTTTTATATTTTAGCTTCCTTTTGTGCATAAATACCAAAAATTTAATAGTTTTAACTTATTATTTTGGTCAAAACAAATTTCATAATGCTGATTTTTCTATTGTGACATTTATACAATCAAATCAAGGATTTTTAAATTTGAGTTTACCAAGTCAAATACTTAAGTCAAAGTCCAAAGCATATCTTTTTTTAATCCCAGTACTTTAGAAAATGATTGCACATAGTAGTTGCTCAATAAGTATTTATTGAGTGACTGTGTGGAATTAATATGCATTTATTATTAGTATTGTCCATCAAATGTTTTTACATCTTTTAATTGAAAAGTATTTCTTCTTTGGAGAAATGCTCAAATTCTGATATATCTTTTTTCTTAATAGAGTATCATTCCAAAGTCCCTAAGTTTTTAAGGGTGTTATTAAATGTATGTAAATAAATGAATGCTTAATGGAAAATTAATTAAATTTTAAGGCAGTGATATGTACCATCCTACAGAATGTGTTTTTTCGCCCCAACTTATGATGATTAAAGAAATGGCTCTGAGATGAGAAAGTATACTATCTCCTAAACCTAGCCAACCAAGCCAACCATTTTTCTGAAGGTCAACTTGTTGTTGACTGTTGTAGTATAGCCACAGATAGAATAACTGGAGAGTCTAGAATCTAGCTCTGTGAGATTTTCATCTACCACAGGTTAGCTCAGGCATGTTCTCACGTCAAAAGTACAGGTGCACCAAAAGAAGAGACTATGTAAGTATTAATTCAAGCCTCTGCTTTACAACTTCTAACATCCCATTGGCCCAAACAAATCACATGCTGGGCTCATACTCAGAGTAGAGATTAGATGGAAAAAGGTGTGGTTACAGTCAGGGATGAAGAACTGGGGTCATTAATACAACCAACCTATCATACGAGCTTAATTAATTGCATCTATTTTCATAAATTATATCTGGCATTTCCACTAAACATTTTGATTCTCTACTTAGAAGTGAATCCTAAAAACTACTTTACACACACACACAGACACACACACATATATACACACACACAACTTTGTTCATTTTCTGCTTATATTGGACTTTTTGCTAATATAATTCGTTAGCTAAAATATTCATTTCTATAGAGACTGAGCAAAAGGATAGCAGTCTTTTAAACAGAAATATCACACAGTATGGACTTCGTGATCAGTATACAAGACAAATAACATCCACATGACATTTATCAAATAAAATTTGTGTGTGGACATTTTACTTACAAGCACACATTGGAAGAAAACCATATATTTTAAAAATAAAAATGAGCTAATCATTCTACAGACATTCCAGTTGCCTATTATAATGAAATTGTGTGTTAAGTGTCACTCTTAAAGCAATGGAGATGGCATTTGCATATCAGTTTAATTGCTTTGGATTAAACATTGAAAGATGAGAGCCAAGAGAGCTTATTAAGCTGAAATGAGGGCAAGTGATAAAAAAGTGATATTATGTCAACACTACATCTGGAGGTCTGTTGCTATTTCCATTTTAAATCCTAAATTGCAATGTTTCTAAAAAATTATCATCAAATGCCATACAGTCTTGAAATATAGTAAAAAATTAAAAAGGTTAATGCATGAATTGTGCTTGATAAATTTAATTTGATTTGAAAGCCAAGCTAGGGCTTTTTCTATTTTGTTAAAATTTATTTGTTCTTAATGTACTACACTGTAAGCTTTTGAAAAACATTATATCTCATTTACTGCTGTATCTTCAGGGCTTTGACATAGGATTTCTTATAATAGATGCTCAATAAATATTTGTGAATGCATGAATAAATGAATAAATGAAAGGGATGGCAGCACCTTCATAGTTACTGTAAAACATTCTGAGATGAGATGCTGGGTACTGCTGATTTTGGTTGGTGCATGCACCTGTAGCCACAGGCTCCCTATTATTCAGAAACACTGTATGTTCACTGGCCTTCTCCCTGTTTGCTCGGGCAAATCATGTCATCATTTAATGTATAAATTCCTGCAACCACCTACTTTGAAGTGAGCTATTTGGAATGAGACGTGTATGAGGCAACTTGATTTGCAATTCAGAAGGTCTTCAGTAGGGACGTTTGACTTGAAGCGCCTGTTAGAAACCATCATTTGTGATCAAGGTCCCCTTGGACTGCCCAAAACAAAAAAAGAAAGAAAAAAAGAAATGACCATTTGTTTGTGGTGACAACAGCATCAGAAAGCTGATGACCCATCATTTTATAACTCAACAATAATGCAAACTTCATTCATTTGCATTAGGGAATTCATACCACTTCTAGATGGTCCCTGTTGCTCACCAGAGTGATTTCCTGTTTGCCAGCTAGACTATAGTGTGTTAGATCATCTAAAAAATAGCCTTTAAATTTGGTGAGATTAATCCTTCCATTGCAGCTATTTTGGAGAATTTATTTTATGAACTGTCTAAGCAGCTTACAAATATTATCTTTTTTAATCCTTATAACAACTCTGTGAAAAAGGTTCTATTAAATATCTCTACTTTGAAGATGAAAAAAACTGAGCCACAGGAAGGTTAAGTGACTTACCCATAGTTCTATAGCTAGTAAGTGGCAGAGCCAGGTTTTGAAATTAGACAGTCTGGCTCTGGAGGATGAGTTCTTTTTTTTTTTTTTTTTTTTTGAGACAGAATCTCACAGTGCCGTGGTGTCAGCCTAGCTCACAGCAACCTCACACTCCTGGGCTCAAGCAATCCTTCTGCCTCAGCCTCCTGAGTAGCTGGGACTACAGACATGCGCCACCATGCCCGGCTAATTTTTTTCTATATATTTTTAGTTGTACG
>NW_012148653.1:2398792-2409299 GCF_000956105.1 Propithecus coquereli | reverse complement strand
TGCCTGGCTAATTTTTTTCTATATATATTTTTAGTTGTCCAGCTAATTTCTTTCTATTTTTAGTAGAGACGGTCTCGCTCTTGCTCAGGCTAGTCTCAAACTCCTGAGCTCAAAGGATCCACCCACCTTGGCCTCCAAGAGTGCTGGGATTACAGGTGTGAGCCACCGCCCCCAGCCTAGAGAATGAGTTCTTAAGCACCATGCTGTGAGTGCACAAGTGACTGAGGTTCCCCGAAGGCCCCTGAGAAAGAAGTCGTTTGTATGCCATATCTATTTTGTTTTTGTTGTTTTAAATTGTTAATTATGGTAAAAACACATGTAAAATTTACCATCTTAACCATTTTTAAGTGTAGAGTTTCAGTCAAGTTAAGTATATTCACATTGCTGTGCAACAGATCTCTAGAACTTTTTTATCTCGCAAAACAAAAACTCTATGACTGAATTGTGTATCTAGGTGATGGGCACACTTACAACTTTGACTCAAGCAGTACAAAAGCAATCCATGTAACAAATACATTTGTACCCTCGTAATGTTTTAATAAAAAAACTGTATACCCATTGAACAACTACTCTCCATATCACCTGCCATATCTGTTTTTAAGTTCTATCATCCCAAACATAGCGCCTCAATCTGATAAGAATCCATCAGACTATTATCACAGGACATTATATATTAACAGACAGAGCAAGAGAAATGTTGTTTTATTTGCATAGATTAGTATATGCCCAGGAGTCAAAACTTCTAAAAAATGCAGAAAACATTGAGTGATTTGAAGTTAAAAGGAGTGTTTTAGTGATCTGTCTTCTTCTTGTTCCTCAGTTTGGCCCTGGACTTTTGCAAAAGAAAATTTTTGTTATAGTTCATCATAATGACTTATTCCTAACTCATAACTTCAGGAATATTCTCTTAGTTCAAAGTCAAGAAAATAAAAAAAAAAGTTGTATTTTTTTTTTGTATCTTAAATATATGTTATTTTAACCTCTGTTTTAAAATAAATTATATTCCAAATGTTGATTAAAGCATAGTTGATCCTCCATATTCATGGGTTCTGCATTCGTGGAGTCAACTAATTGCAGATTGAAAATATTTGGAAAAAAATTACATTTGTAACGAGTATGTACAGACTTTTTGTCATTATTCCCTAAACAATACAGTATAATAGCTATTTATATAGCATTTACATTGTATTAAATATTATCTGTAATCCAGAGATAATTTAATGTATATGGGAGGATGTGAATAGGTTATATGCAAAGATCATGCCATTTTATATCAGGGAAGTGATCATCTGTGAATTTTGGTATCTGCAGGAGGTCCTGGAACCAATTCCCCACAGATACCAAAGGATGACTGTGCGTGTATATATATGTATGTGTGTGTATATACTTATATATGGTAAAATTTTAATCAGTGAAGTAACAGTACTAATGTCATATAAATACAATCTATGTTTGAGATATAAAAACACCTGAAAAAGATATTTATATTAATATACATTTTCAAGTCTTAATTTTCTTTATATTTACTACTATATTCAATTCTCAGAACAACCCTATGAAATAGTTTGAATTGTGGTGTATTAAAGGATTCTATGGAAATAGACTACAGAGGGGTGGTGCTTAAGTAGAGAAGGTGAAAGGAGTTCCTTCACCATAAGCCAAGAAACTTTTACCTTTTCTCTCTTATGATTATTATATTGTCTGATGGGGACAAAATAATTGAGACAGAATAGGGCGAGTAAGATGAATGGCAGACAGGACGTGCATTTGTATATTATGAAGCGTTTGCAAAACAATAAACATCACATGTATCTCCATCAACATATGGAGGTGAGGAAGAACATGGCACATAGATAGCACCAATAGCTATGTTTGACCAGAGCCATAGATGTATGAATATGGAAGTGGTAGGAGATGGGAAAGAGAGATAGGCCAAGTCCAGGTCAAGAAGATCTTATATAGCCAAATAAAATAGTTTTAACTTGATTTTACATAGCTTATTGATGCAGGGAAGGATATTAATCAAAGGAATATGCAATGGTTAGAAATGACACAGATAAAAATATTTTATCATAAATCCCTTTGCTAGTATCAGGACCCATTCTACCTCAGACTTCATTATACTATTACCTTAGGTTGGGTAGTCATTCAGCTATTAAGAAGGAAGTTTGAGAATTTCTCTAAGGACCCCTTAAGATCTATAAGTCGGAGTAGAAGTAGTTTGGGATGATAAGAGTATGCAAATAAATTTTGTGTTCTTTAAAATTATTTGATAATTCAATTATTTTGTCAATTATTCTAGCACCAAACATTAAAGGTTCTGATAGTCCCGGGGAAGTGATGGATGTCATCATATTTGGACATGTGAAGTGAAAGATGTTTACCAGTCATCCAAGGAGATGGTTCAAATAGCAAATGTCATTATGATAAAAATAAAGTCTTTCAACAATGGTAACTATTTCACAAGTATATTTTTTTGACATTTTGATAGCTCATTCTTTTCAAGCAACCTTCATTCCAGAAAATCAATAAGATGACATTTTTGAGTAATACAAATCTTTATACTCATGTATGAAATATTTTAAAAGTATATATCTATATGCATGAATTTACTCAAAATTTTTTTCGGGGGGGAAAGGATTTGACCTAGTAATTTAGCTTCTTACTTACTCTGTTTTCCTAAAATATTTTGTTTAGGAGGTGCAGAACTCATTTTTAATTAGCAGATATAAAGATATTTTAATATCATAATTATTCATTCTTTCCCCTATAATTTCCTGTTATAATTTGTTTCATCAATTCATCTGAACTTATTATTTTTCATTCACTATAAGCCAAGAAATTTTTACCTTTTCTCTCTCGTGATTATTATATTGTCTGCTGGGGACAAAATAATCGAGACAGAATAGGGGAGTAAGATGAATGGCAGACAGGAAGTGCATTTGTATATTATGAAGTGTTTGCAAAATAATAAATATCACATGAATAATGCATTTGAAGAATATTATCTGGTAAATAATATTAAGAATCATATATCCAAATCATCCCTCAGTTACTGAAAAATAAAAACGAAGTGTCTAATGTTTCCAGTTTTGTGAGACACATAGAGAATTCACCATATGGGGCTTCTAGATCAAGTAAAAGAGCTTTTGTTTATTAATAGAAGATTAAAAATTTAAATATATATACATATAAGTATATACATATATAACTATTTATATTTACTACTTATATATTTATATTTACTATATATGTGTTTGTGCATTTGTGTATATATATTATATAGTCAGCTCTCCATATCTGTGGGTTCTGCATCCCCAGATTCAACCAATTATGGATCAGAAATATTTGAAAAAAAAGAATGATTGCATCTGTACTGAACATGTACAGTCTCTGTTATCTTTACTCACTAAGCAATAAAGTATAACAAATATTTACATAGTATTTACATTGTATTAGGTATCATAAGTAATCTAGAGATGATTTAAAGTATATGGAAGCATGTGCATAGGTTATATGCAAATACTATGCCATTTTATATAAGGAACATGAAAGTCTGTGAATTTTGGTATCCATGGGGGGTCCTAGAACCAATCCCCTACAGATACTGAGGGAAAAGAATTTAATGTATGTGCTATTAATATACCGAGGCATTCAAATTCCTTGTTTATTTTTAAAAGCCTAGTATATTTTTTAAAATTCATTTCCCATGGTGTATTTGCCTTGATATTAAGGTTGACTTTTATGCAATGTAACAATACTATTTCTATAGTCTATTTTCAGTTTAATTACTTGTGTTTTTTCTTTCAAATATTTATATAACAATATTTAAATATCTTCCATTAATCTTGATAACAACCTTAAGAAGTAGATATTACTATTTACATTTTACGGATGAGGAAACCGAGACTCAGAGAAGTTAGGAAATAGGCCTAAGATTTGTAAATTGCAGAGCTGACATTTTGGCAGTGTGGTTGGCATCACAGTCCATGCGTTTAAAAAAAATCATTTCCTTGTTTTTATCTAGAAAGCATAGGCTTGTGCTTCTGAAAATAGTTTGCATACTTAGCAAAGTAAAATACTGACACCTTTCAAAAAGACAAATATAAAACAAATACTCAGAAACTTTTTATTGAATGCTCTTGTGCTGGCTTTTTTTTTTTTAAGAGAAAAAAGTAAAACAAGACTCAGGATTTTAGAGTGGTTGACATGCCTCTCTTCATTTACCTTTTGACTGTCTTGCTATGTGCCCACAACTTGAATGTAGCTGAGGTATTTGTAGCACTACTGTTGCCACAGCCACTGGATGCTACAAGGATGTAAACTGTTGCATCTGCTGCTGCTGCTGCTGCTGCTGCTGCTGTTGAAAAGCACAGGAGAGCTGGAACCTTTGCCAAAGAAGGCTTTATCCAATCTTTTTTGATCAGAGCCAAGCTGAGACAACACAGGTGCCTGGGGCTGCAGTAAACTTCCCACTCCAGAGAGGCTAATGAGAACAGCTTGCTGGGTGGGTAAGGCCTGTTCTTGACTGCTTGAACCTTGTGCAGAAGCCTGTGGCATTGGCTGTGGAGGACGAGAAGTTGTGGGTTGCTGAAGGTGTAGAATCAACTGATAGAGTTGCTGTTGCTGCTGCTGCTGCTGGTTGTTCAAAATGAGGGACACACATGGAAACTGGAGCAAAATGCCCAAGACCTGAAGTATTTTTTTAAAGAAGCTGAACACCTACTTGCATTGCAGTGGGCCATGCATTTGGTAGTTGACCTCCTGAGGACAGAAGGCACTAGCATTAACTCCTACAGGAGCCAGGGCACCAGTGGTACAGTCCAGCTCTGGGTTTGAACCACTCACCAAAGCCTGGGCTCCACGGATTGGGGCCACCAGTCTGATGACCTTTAGGCCAGTAGAGTTTGCCGTGGTCTGGGTGTCTGGGGTTGCTTTGGAGGAGCTGGCAGGGGACTAGGCAGCTCGAGGAGGTATGCAAACTCCACTGAGATTCACAGAAGACTTCCCAGAAAGACTTGATGCTGCAGGAGCAGGAGCAAGAGAATTAAGAAAACTGCCTGGTGAGGAGGAAAATTGTTTCCTGAAGAATTCTTTCCTGAGCTTGAGGGAAGTTGTGTATGGGTGGAGGTCAATGTTTTATTCCTTTCCCCAATACTGAAGGCTGGACGGACATGAGCTTAGGCTGTTCAGGTTTTTTCCCTGAAGAGAGTTGTCTGAGACTCACTGAGCCACTGGTGCTGTGTGGCATCTTGCCTGGACCCTCAGCTTTGCTCTGGACCCGAATCCTCGTACTGATGGACCACCCTCCCAGCAGTAGTCTGTGACCCTGGCCTAAGACCAATTGAATGGTCATCAGGGAAGAAGAAGGGGGGGGCACACCTGGCTGTCACATCTGGCTTCTTTACGGGACTGTATTTTACCGGAGAAAGGTGGATCATTAAGCAATTGCATGATGGTCTGCTTCGTTTTCTGGTACAGACTGCCAGCTTCACATTCAAATACACAATTATGTTTTACCTCTTGAGCTGACCAGACCATTGGTTGTGAGTCATGAAATTTGATAAGACTTTTCCCCTTTAGCGCATTTCTCCCCATTCGCTTCAGAAGGTACAGCCAAGTCACTGGGTCTGTTTACACAGATCTATAGAATTTCCTGCATTAGAAATTTTCAGGTCACAGTGCAGACCTGCTATCTTCATCTGTTTTGTGCTGCTACAACAAAATACCTAAAACTGGGTAATTTATAAGGAACAGAAATTTGTTTCCTCACAGTTCTAGAGGCGAGATTGTCCAAGATTAAAGTGCCAGCATCTGCTGAGGTTCTTCTTGGTGTATCCTCACATGATGGAAGGCAGGCAGAAGAGAGAGAACCCACTCGCTTGAGCCCTTGTTATAACAGCATTAATCCATTCATGAGGGCAGAGTCCTCATGACCTAAACACCTCTCATTAGGACACACCTCCCAACACTGTTGTATTGGGGATTAAGTTTCCAACACATGAATTTTGGAGGACAAATTCAGACCATAGCATATGCTTTGTTTTGCTTTACTTTTCCCTCCCTCCCTCCCTTCCTTCTTTCCTTCCTTCCTTCCTCTCTTTCTTTTTTTGTAAGACAGACAGTACTCTTAGCTCAGGAGGTGAATAATGAGATAGCTCCTGCTGCTGTTTCAGAGAAGATGTAGAAATACCTCCTGAAGCACCATTTCATTGAGCCAGTATTCATCTTTTGTTTGTTATAGGCTGGCCCTTTTAGATATTCTGTGTGCCACAGGCTCATTTTAATTTAGTCTTTATTTATTCCCTGTTTCTCCTGAATTTGGTTAGCTCCTGTTGCATATCTTCCTGGCTTTTTTCTATTTTGAGTTCTTTGAGCTCATGATACATGGTGTTCTTCCAATTCTGCAATTGTTTAAGCATAAATTCCTTAAAAAATAAAAATTTAAAAGAATAGGCCAGGCACAGTGGCTCACGCCTATAATACTAGCACTCTGGGAGGCAGAGGCCAGAGTATTGCTTGAGCTCAGGAAGTCGAGACCAGCCTGAGCAAGAGCAAGACCCCATCTCTACTAAAAATAGAAAAAATTAGCCAGGCGTGGTAGGTGGTAGTGCGCCTGTAGTCCCAGCTACTCAGGAGGCTGAGGCAGGAGGATCACTTGAGCCCAGGAGTTTGAGGTTGCTGTGAGCTGTGATGATGCCATGGCACTCTAGCCCAGATGACAGAGAGAGACTTTTCTCCAAAAAAATAAATAAGTAAAAATAAAAATAAATTAAAAAATTATGAAGGAACTTGAACCAGAAAAAAAATTAAATTCCTTATGGAATGTCGAGTTACAGTTTTGTTCTGCTTCATGCAAGGGTGGATGTGTATGTATGTGAATGTGTTTTTACAGTGGGTTTTACCTGCTTAACTGATATCAGATTTGTTTTTTTTTTCCCCCTGGATCAGCAATAGAAGATAACCTTTTTGAGGCAGTAGGATAGGGGGATCACATGGCTTATTTGATTTCATTGTTCGAGACCACTTTCTTCTGTTGCCGCTATGACATGCAGATTGTTTTAGTTATTGATGGTGGTGGTATAGTAAATAAGTGGTATACTTTTTCACAAGTCTATCTTCTGATTCTTGGGCACCATCTTGTTCATTAGGGTCCTTTAACTTTAGTCAGTTCCCTTTCCCCCTAGCCATTAAGTCTTCAAAGGACACATTTCTTATCAAAAATGCCTCATTGCTCCTAAAAGGGGATGTCCACCTCTGGCCTTATGCTCTTTCTATGCTCCTTTTTTTTGATTCCTCAATAATCAGTGCTCTAATCTACCTAGTCTCAAATCTTTTCAGTGTTTCCCAGGATTGGACCTTGAACACCTCCCACAAGTTAGTAAGAATATTAACTCAGGAGAAAAAGTGGATCAAAATGACAATTCATAAAGGAATACAACATTTACATATACAAAAAGGTGTTCAGCCTCACAAATATTAATAGAATTGAAACTTAAGACTAAAATAAAGGCTGTTTTGTATATTCTTTTTTGCTTTTATTATTTTTATTTGACACAAAGGGTACATATTTATGAAGTATAGTGTGATATTTCGATGTGTATACATTGTGTAATGATCAAATCAGGGTAATTAGCATATCCATCACCTCAAATACTATTTTTGTGTTGGGAACATTCAATATCTACTCTTCTAGCTATTTGAAAATATACAATAAATTGTTGTGTACTATAGTCACTTTGCAGTGCTACAGAACATAGAACTTATTCCTGCTATCTAGCTGTACTTTTGTATCTGTAAACCAGCCTTTGGCTATCCTGTGCTTCCCTTCCTCTTCCCAGCCTCTAGTAACCACTACTCTACTCTCCACTTCTAGGAGATAAACTTTTTTTGCTTCCACATCAGTGAGAACATGTGGTATTTATCTCTCTGTGCCTGTCTTATTTCACTTAACATAATGTCCTCCAAGCTCATTCATGTTGCTGGGAATGACAGAATTTCATTCTGAAAGATCATATTTTTTACCTATTAGATTGTCAAGGATCAAAACATTTCATAGCTTATCATGTTATCTAACGGTGTCGGGAAACAGACACTCTCCAACATTGTTGTTAAGGGTTTTAGTTGGTCCAACTCCTATGGATAACAAAGAACTTGGGAATAGGATTTACCCCCAGGTTTGACTCCAGGGTGGCTGGGATGCATAAGTGGGAATTTTTTTCACCATTGGCCTATATTCTGATTAAAATTCTACTTACTCTTTGTTGATCAGTTAGTACCAATTTGATGGTGAGTACATGTGGTGCTTACTTTTCCATTCTTGGGATACCTCACTTCCAAGGATGGGCTCAAGCTCTATCCAGGACAATATTCATTGGGGTGTCCGTCAGGTGGTGGGGTGTGGGTGGGTAAACTCACAACTAATGGATGTGGTATGGGGGAAGGGCACGCTTCTGGCCCTGGCTTAGGTGAGGCAAAGTCATTACTTGTAACCAAAATGTTTGTACCCCCATAATATCCTGAAATTAGAAAAAATATTCTATTTACTTTTTAAAGTTTTTAAAAGTAAGTGCAATGTTTACCGTGTTGCTTTGTATACCGCCAGCACACCACTGTTATGCATGAGTGGGGCAGCACTACTTCATTCTGAGAATCACTTGGTAATACGAGAGCACTCAAGACAAAACGAATAGCAAGGACCAAAACCTAGGGAAATTGTAGCCTTTAAAGCGAAAGAAGAGAATGAATAGAGGCACAGAAGGAAAACTAGTGAAAGGCCTTCTAATAAAATCTGAATAAGAATGGGCAGTAAATAGTATTAAATGTCATAAAGTGCTCAAGCCAGATAACTATTGAAATGTTGAAACCATTAAAACCGGATAACTATTGAAAGCTAGAAGGTTATTGATAACTTTAGTAACAACATTTTCTGAGAAATAATGGTGAGAAAATTTAGACCATAGTAGAAAAAGGGATGGATCTGGGTTGAGAAAGTGAGGAGAGTAGTCTGAACTACTCCTGAGAGATTCTTATTAGTAAAAAGAAAGAGGTAAGTTACCGGTAGAAATAGAAGACACACTCATGCATAGAAATAAAGAATACCTCTGTGCAAAATCTCTCAATAATGCAATAATGGATGAGGTAAATAGAGCATGCATAATGATATTATCAATAATGTAATTTTGGAATTTTAGAAACAGACATAAGCTTTCATGCAGACTTTCATTTTTTTTAAGCCAGTCAAATTTAGCAGTAGGGGGGTTGTATACCATCTTTAGTGACACTTAGTAAGTTCTGATAACCCACTACCATCGGACCAGCCGTAGACTTTCATTTGACAAATGAGGAAGTAACATACTCAAAGCCACAATTCAGATTAATGACTTATTCATGTTATGTGCTTTATACATTATAGACATAATAAATGGTAAATAATGACATCACTAACTACAAAGTCAAATTGTGCAGCAATACTTTGTACAACTTTGATTCCAAATAAATCCAAATTAGTAAAAGAAAACCAGAAGCAATGTAATAGCTTTTGCAAATTAGTCACCAAGGTAGTCAATTATAATTGTAGTTAATAGACTAGTGAACAAAAGGGTTTTGAGAGTGGGAGTTACCACAATGCTATGGCATAAATTGGAGCTTTAGGAAAGCACTTAAGAAAAAGATGTCCAGCTAATCATTATGATATTCTTCATGTGCATTTGAAGAATAATTTGGGAAAACTCTGCATCCTGATAAGACTGAATATAATTGGGTTGAACTACTATTTACATAAAAGTTCTCTACTTTTTTTCTTGCTATTTATCATAATGGACTCTTAAGGAAGAGGCAGAAATTGTAACTGGAAATCACGTATACAATAAAGCCATTCTCAATTCTTTGTAACAGTTCTTTCATATGAGAAGAACATGAGAAATAATCTTATAGCATTGACAGGGAAGTAGTTTCCACAGCTGACTGTGGCAAAGTCTCCTGTGTAACTATCCCACCTCCCCTCTGGCTAGGGATAAGTGTTTTTCATATGACCCATACTTCTGAAAATACTGAATTTCAAAATGTCTGTTCCATGGAAACAGCTGTTGACATCCACAAATATTTAACTATCCAGTCCTAGAATTCCCTTGGTGTTTCATCTATCTAAAACTAAGAAAAGAAAGCAGAGCTAATAAGAGATAAGCACGAATTCCTCGTGTTTTATTTATTTATTTATCTCCCTCCTGCTGCATCTAGGGATGACTTCCACTTTATGCCTGTGTCAACTACAGCTCTTTCTGGCAATATTATGAGACAAAATTAACTGAATTTGAAGTGTATGAGCCTTCACTTCCAGAAAGGCTGTTCTGTTCATATTGAACTTTTCTATAAAAATGAAAAAGTTGGATCTGGAGAACAGAAATGGAAGACGGCTGTATTCACAGTAGGATAAGGAGATTAAATAGGAAGAGCTATGTGATTTCTCTCTTTTATTAGGTGCTACTGAAAAGGAGATTAAGCTTTT
>NW_012148653.1:2396469-2397771 GCF_000956105.1 Propithecus coquereli | reverse complement strand
ACATCTAACAAAGTGAAAGGATTAATTTCCATTCTTCAACCTCTCAACCACAGGTTTTCAAAGAAAAACCTATCTACGGAATACTTAACCAAAATCAGATAGGAAAATTAAAGCCTGCATAGTTATGAATCAGATTTGTTCCACTACAACCAGGTTGCATACAATTCTATCAATTGGTTCTGTATACACTCTAGAACTGACCAGGACGAAGTCTGGCATAGAAAAGCTGTAAGAAATAGGTTTATAACTACAGAAGTTGCAAAGTTCAAAAGGGTATGAAAAAAACTTATTTGGGAGCCAGTCATCTTCTCTAGGAGAAGTTCTCTCTTAGGAGAACTTGCCTCTACAAAAAAAAAAAAAAACAACAACAACTAATTTGAGGCTATTCCTTATTTGTAACTAATTATTAAGCCTTAAGTATTCTTGGCCATTACTAGGCTAATAAACTAAGAATCATTCAAACCAAGCTAAAGTAGAACAGGCTTCTAATTGTACAGTACCAAGGCTTCTAGTCATAGTTCTATTACTTGTAGCTTAACTACATTTTATACAGGTCAGAGGTATTGTTAGTGCTTCTCTTTTAACACTATAGGAAATGAATGAATTCGTGGGCATGTTTAATGAATTCTATGACTAGCCTGGCTACTGGTCACTCTCCTGTTCTCAACAAGAAAATAAGTCTTCCCACCCTACTATCTTCACTAAATCTAAAAGTCCTCCTCCATGGCCTCCCAAAGTTTGCTTGTTGCTGAAACAGATGTACGTGGTTCTGGTGGCTCTTGTTGGTTAGAATTATTTCATTTACAAGGTCACCCCATTAGATATAACAAACCAGCTGCTATTCCAGCAACACCCGCAAAAGCCAGCAACACATTTCCGATGCCACCTTCTAGGTCTTCTACATGGAAGTACTCCACAAACCCATCCTAGAAAACAAAGCAAAACAAAACAGAAAAGCACATTTTCAAGTATGGGTTTCCACTGTCTTGACAACACTATATACAGAGAAAAAGTAAATTAAAACATCTAAGGTTTCCCCCCGCAACACAGCGATTACAACGAACCTATTATATTTATTTTTCAATAATATCCTGGTAACACTAGAATAGTCTAAACAAAGGGCCTCTGAGAGTTCCCATTTTTCAGGTAGAAGACGAAAACCCTTACTCTCAAACCCCCATTACCTAATATCTCAACTGCGTAGGCCGGTATTTTTCACATGGGTATATCCTGTATGACAACCATATATGGGTGTATATTTAAAACACAGGTTCCACCCCACATGTATTCAATTAAGATGGA
>NW_012148653.1:2384049-2386442 GCF_000956105.1 Propithecus coquereli | reverse complement strand
ACTTTGAAAACATCATGCTAAGCGAAAGAGGCCAGACACGAAACGCCACATTTGCATGATTACATTTATATGAAATGTCCAGAATAAATAGAAAGCAGATTGGTGGTTTCCAGGGACTGTGGGAAGAGGGGTGTAGAGAGTACTAGATTTCCTTTTGGGATGATGAAAATATCTCACAACTAGATAGAGGTAGGTGATGGTTGTACAACATTATCAGTGCACTAAATATTAATACTTACTTAATGGTAAACTTTAAAATGGTTAATGCTTAATTTTATGTTAGGTAAAATTTACCCCAGTTTTTTTAAAATGTGCCTGTAAGAATTCAAACAGCATGCAGTTTACTCCCTTATTTTACATATTATAAAAGACAACAGAAGACATTGCAAAATAAGTATAAATAATTACAAATTATTATTGTTATGAAAAAAATAAACAAAAAGGACAAAATGGATAAAGATCAAAGAGGCCAGCCACAGGCTTCCCTGAAAAAATTCTTTGTAATATGTGTGACTTTGAACACATGTCTGAGCCTCAATTTCCTTCAGTGACATGGTTTTTATTCTCTTTCCCTCTTTTCCTCTTCCCTACTCTTGGAGTCTACAGAGGTGAAGTTTGAAAGTGCTCATGCTGAGGAATAACTCAGAGAAATTCCGGACTAGAATTTCATAAGCCAGGGCTTCCTTAACTCTAATATTCCAGAAATATTAAGCTAGAAAAGTAAAAATAGTAAAATTATATTGATCACTTTCCACCAAAAAAGGGAAGATAATTATTTTGAATTTATAGTTAGCAAAAGACTGTAAAGAGAGTTCAATTAACTAGTTAAATAAAATTTAAAAGAAAATAATTTCAAGTGAGAAGGCAATAAACCAGCATTTTTAGGTCTTAGCATCTGTTCGATGATCTCACTCTAATCTTTTCACCAAGGACTGATTTCTGCCACAATTAAATCAATAGGTCCTCCAAAGCTCTTCTGAATAGAAACACTAATCCAAACAAATCTCACATTTAGTGTCAGCAGCTACAAGCATAGTGTGTTTAAGAAAGATAAGATATAAGAGATGGGCCACATGTGTAGCTTCAGGCATTACCATAAAGACTGATAGAACAATAAAAAAAAAGAAAAAATTTAAGCTATCAAAGTATACCTAAGGCTTAAAAAACTCTAAGATGCTCCCTCCACAATCTAACCTTGACATTCTTGATTCCCAACACTTCATTTTCACAATTAATGATTAGGCACTATGGTCAAATTTCTGGTTGAGGAACTGCCTTCCAGAAAGTTCAGTTCTGCTGAGGTCTCTAGTAATTGGACTTTTAGATCTACAGCCCCTCTGTGCTGCTTTTCAATGCCAAAGGCTTATGACATTTCAAAAATGTTACAGGCTTTTATTTTTACAAAAAGATTATGACTTGAAAAATGCTCCATGAATGTTAGAGTAGATCATATAAAACAAAGAAGCATAGAACAACTCAATCTTTTAAAAACAATCAAATCTCTGACTTCCTTACACAGCACTTCATGAAGTGGGAAAAGATTGCCAAACATTATGGAAATGTTATTATTTCCCCTAGGGACCTGAGAATTAACAGAATATACAGGTCAATTGTTTACTGATGCAATTAGAAAAAATATCTAACAATCATGTTACTGGTAATTCTGTTAGAGTAAGAGAGAAGACACTGAACAGTACACATTATTATGCATGGGAGGTGTAATTATGGAATAATTAAAGCTGTGCTAAACTAAGGTATCACATAACATGGTTTTTAAGGTACTTTATCAGCTAATCAGATACACAAAATTTCTCTTCCCACACATATTTTTCTTTCTTACCTCCTGTCTGCACTATCCAAATTTCCACACCTTGATTCATAGTTGTGCAATGTAATCATCCTTTAAAAAATGAATTTTTAAATTGCTGATATTCCCATGCATGACAATTCAGAATTGTCCTCTATTTCAAAGTAGCACACTGCTGAGAAACCTTTGGGAGGACTTCAGCGTGTTGTACTGACCTCCAGAGTCTGTATTTAAGTAATTATTTTAAATTTTATTTTTGTGTCATATATTGGTTTCTTAATTCTGTCCAAAAATATTTGTTAGTTCCCAGTATTTGCACTAGATTTAAGGTTAGATTTTTTTTTTCTCCTTTGTAAGACAAGACTCAAAGCCAGTGCTTTAGAAGTCAATCATTTTATAGGGTAGAAAAAGATAAAGAAACCATGGTATTTCATTAAGACCTGTCATCTTCTCCCTTTTAGCCCTTATTAGATTTGGGGGACTTTAAGGACCTAAATTTTTTAAAAAACAAGTTAGATCATATTCTACATTTCTTCAGAAGACATTCGTTTTAGACTGTAAAATAAGATAAAACCAGGGGCTATGG
>NW_012148653.1:2382264-2383999 GCF_000956105.1 Propithecus coquereli | reverse complement strand
GATCCCAGGAGTCTGAGGTTGCAGTGAGCTATGATGACACCACTGTACTGTATGCACTCTAGCCTAACAGACTGAGACCCTGTCTTAAAAAAAAAGAAAAAAGCAAGTACTTTGCTTATTCACTGCTTTATCTCCACCCAGGCCAGTCATCTAGTTGTTAACTAAATGAATGAATTTTAAATCCTCAAAAAGTGATAGTTATATTCATTTTTAACAAATACTATTTTATTTATTCTTACATTACTTTCTATGTTCCCTGCTGGGCTTAATGTTTTCTTTTTGTTTGATTTTGTTTTCATTAAATAGCAGGCCTTTTTGATGAGAAGTTTAAGGGGTGATATGCTGAATATAGACAAGACGAAACAGGAGAAAAGGAGGTGAAAGAGTTGAAAATTATAAAATTAGGAAGTGGTGGGAAGTTAAGCAAGATCTCATGTGCTACTTTCAAATTAGAGCTCCAAGCTGGTGCTATGAATGTGTAATTTGAGGGAGGTGGTTGCAATTCTCTTCTTCAGGGAGCACTTCTTTCTTGCATTTCCATTTCTCCTAGGCCTTTTATAGGTGAGAAATATTTTGTTTTCCCAGACGCAGATAGGCTGTTTTGATCCCTCTGTGTCTACAGAATATGACCACTTTCTAAATGTGCTGAGTTCAAAGAGGTCAGTTTTTACATGGATCTCTAATCATGACTTTTAATAAATGTTTAATCTTTAAAAGTATCTGAGTCCCCAGAGTCTGGAGATACATACCTCTATTAATTTTATGGAATAGATTCAGTTTTCTCTTATAATTAGGAACATGACATAAATGTCCTTTATAATTGTCTTCCATCTTCACAGTATATTTTACTTATTATATTTTTTTCTTTTCAAGTCAGGGAAAACAAAGCTATTCTCAGGAAGTATTAATCTTCAAAGTAAAACCGAATAAAGCATATGCCATTGTGACACTTAAAAAATATTTAGAGAAGTATTACTTGGGAAAAAAACTAATTATGGGACTATTTCCTTATCTTGTCCACATTTGGTTTATATGTAGTAGGGAAAGAAAGCATATTTTTATATTTCAAAAATTAACTCTGAAACGTATATTTGCGAATGGGTAGCATATCAGCAAACTTTAATCTTTGTCTTCTTTGAGGAGCAATAAAACTTTTGTCTTACTCTATTGGAGGTTTCCCTGGAATTTTCACTACGAAATGAGGTTGTAGGGTGTAGGATTGGCTGAGCATCTGCATTACAGGTCACCTCTTCTCCACAACATTCCAAGAAATCTTTTCCTTCATTTGCAGGATTAACAGTGCAGGAACTATATGACCACCTTCAAAAAAGCTGCCTGTGTAAAGCTTGGAGAGCAAAAAGTGATTTGCAGCTTACACAAATGTGATTCCAGCATTAATCCTCCCTTTCCCTTGTCTTTCACATAAAGAATGTCAACTATGATTAGAAGAAGACCTGTTGTGTGTAGGGTAGAATAAGGAAATCATCAGGTGATTGTGTGTGGCTATTTAGTGCCAGAGAGTCTTTATAGCTCTATTTTAACTTTTTGCAAGGGCTGGAAGAAATATCTGTTTGCCACATCTGCTGTCAAGAAGTGTGTATTATTTCAGAGAACCATAACTTGAAAAAGGGTAAAAAAACTAGTATAGCGGGGGTTAGGTGGGAATTGTTTAGAGAGATTAAACAAAAAAATGTAATCGGAACTTTGTAGCAATTAATTAATAGTTCATTCATTT
>NW_012148653.1:2380914-2382214 GCF_000956105.1 Propithecus coquereli | reverse complement strand
CCTTAATTTATTAAATTTGCTATCTTTAAACATTGTTATTTGTAATATTTGCAAATATACAACCGTATAATTTATCTTTCTTCTTTTACCTCATGGGAGACCATTAGGAATTCTGAATAATGTGGATAAAACACTCAGACGTTTGTTTCCTAAAATACTGTATTGGCCAGTACCTAGTCAGTTAAAGCAAATTCATTCCAGATAGTTCAATACAGAGAATTCAATATGGGAAATGGGATATGAATACTTTAGAAGAGCTGAAATGGCCCATAATTTAGCAACAGCAGGAAGTCACTACTATCTCTACATATGGATGGAAAAAGAAAGGAAGAAAGTAGTGTTACCAGAACCCCAAAGCTGAAACAATAGATCCTCTCTTGGAAAAATCCAACCCTGAAGCCATTTGTGAGGAGATCCTGGGAAATGGAGAAACTGTGTGGGCTAAAGTGGTGAGCAAGGCAGATAAGTCTCCCTCCCTCCAAGGCTGGGCGCAGTGGCCCACGACTGTAACCCTAGCACTTTGGGAGGCAGAGGTGGAAGGATCACTTGAGGCCAGGAGTTTGAGACCAGCCTGAGCAACGTGGTGAGACCCGTTCTCTACAAAAAACAGAAAAATTAGCCGGGTGTGGGGACATGCACCTGTAGTGCCAGCTACTTGGGAGGCTGAGCAAGAGGATTGCTTGAGCCCAGTAGTTTGAGGTTGCAGTGAGCTACGAAGATGCCACGGCACTCTAGCCTGGGTAACAGAGAGAGACCCTGTCTCAAAGAAAAAAAAAATAAAACTTTCTCATGGCACTTACACTGTTGTGGAAGAGAAATTATATACCTACATAAAGAAGGAAGACCAATAAAAGATCAATTAGTGATAACTGATAAGTATAAAACAGTTTACTAAAAAATGTATTTAACCTTTATTGTTCTTGTGGATTTTTTGCATTAATTGGATTTTTTAATGTTGCATTGAAATATTTATCTTATAATTATTGAGTTTTTGGTACCTCCTCATTCATCTCATGCTAGTTCCATTGGGGTAAGCCTATAATGTCTTGAAGGACCTCCAGCTCTTCTGCTTGAAAAATTGGGTGGATGGTGTGGCTGTCAGATAGGAGAGCCTAGGGTAAGAGTAGATTTGGGGGCATAAGTAAAGGTTTGTGGGGAATGTTAGGTCTGTAGTAATTTTTTTTAGATTTCAAAGAGGTATGATAAGTAGGCAACTGGATATATAAATCTAGAGCTCAGAGATTGAGATGTAAATATAGGAGACACAACATAGAGATGGCATTTAAAGTAAGAAGGTTAA
>NW_012148653.1:2379893-2380449 GCF_000956105.1 Propithecus coquereli | reverse complement strand
CCTCTTGCTCAGGCTGGTGTCAAACTCCTGATCTCAAACGATACGCCCACCTCGGCCTCCCAGAGTGCTAGGATTACAGGCGAGAGCCACCGCACCCAGCCCATTTTAATCACTTTTAAGTGTAAAACTTAGTGGCAATAATTATGTGGTCAATGTTATGCAACCATCACCACTATCCATTCCAGAAATTTTCCATTATCCAAAACAGAAATTCTGTATCTATTAAACACTGACTTCCGATTTTTTCCTCCCACCAGCCCTTGGTAACCTCTACTGTATTTTCTGTGTCTATGAATTTGCCTATCCTAGGTACCTCATATAAGTGGAATCATACAATATTTGTCCTTTTGTTACTGGCTTATTGCATTTAGCATAATGTCCTCAAGGTTCATCCATGTTGTAGCTTGTATCAGAATTTCATTATTCTTTAAGGCCAAATAACATTCTATTATATGTATAACTCCATATTTTTATCCTTTCATCTGTTGATGGACATTTGAGTTATTTCCACCTTTTGGCTATTGTGAGTACTGCTGCTGTGAACATTGGTGTGTAA
>NW_012148653.1:2359167-2369193 GCF_000956105.1 Propithecus coquereli | reverse complement strand
GATATGTGCATTCTAATCCCACTTCTGCCACTAATTAGGTAGTAGAATTTGGACAACTCATTAACTTGTTTTGCGCATTGGGTTCCCCTGCTATAATGTCCAGGTATTGAAAGAACTAACTCTATGTGAGTTGTTTGTATAATGCATTGTGTGTACTTGGTGTGGACCACAGGGTCACCCTTGCCAGAGAAAACCACATCTATATATTGTTCAAGTCCATAGCAATATTCTTTCTTCCCTGGAAAGGATAATTGGATGTTGACTCTCAGTTATAAACACCTCTGTTTTCTCTGCATACATGTATGTCCTGTCTCTCTAGCCATTTTATAAACATTGAAAGCAGCAGTCATGATTTGTTTTTGTATATACTTCAGCCCATCTGTTATATACAACAAAAGCGGAGTAAATATGTGCTAATGACTTTACCATAAGTTCTGTAGGAACATTCTCCTTACCCTATTTACCCCATTCTGCATTACTTCCCTGACGGCAGAAAGCCATAGCAGTCATGCCTCAAGTTTGATGATGGCGGAATGTGCTGTTTGCTTTTAGAGTATGTAAATTTTCTGAAGGGGATCATACGTTTATTAATGTGTCACAGATTGCTTGCTTCCTGTTACCTCTTCTCAGTAAATAGGACTATAGCATTTGTTGGATGCTACTTTATTTTTAGGTTTTTAAATCACCTCCTGATGAACAGAAACAGTAAACAAGTATTAAAACTTTGAAAGTAATTTGAAAATAGTGCTATCCTGGGGAGTCTGGAATTCTAGACATTACCAGACAGTTGTAAATCATCAGTCACCTCACAGAGCTGGGGAATAAAAATCAGGAAAATAAGAATACCTAAATATGCTCATCTAGAGCTGCTTTGTGAAGATCAGAGGTCAGTTGCCTTTACAGAAGAGGAAGAGGCAATGGTTGGAATGAGGAGTCCATATTTTCTTCAACTTTAGTCATTCTTGTCCAGCCCACTCAGATATCCCAGATGAAAAGTATAAGGACTTATCTGGATTTTTATGCTTCAAACTAATTAGACACCAAATAATTGAAGCATCATCATGGTGATAATTTTTAATTTACCTGCTGAAGAAACACTGTATAGCCGTATGGCAAAATGGAAATATAAAGGAAGTGAACTGCAGTGCTGATAATAAGATCTAACACTTACTGAGTGCTCATTGTAAGACAGGCTCTGTTTTAAGATCTTTGTGTGTTTTAACTTGTTTGATTTCCATAGCAACCTATGGGGTCTTTACTATTATTTTCACCTTATACAAATAAGGAAATGGAAGCCTAAGGAGCCAAGTAACTTTCCCTAGTTTTAAAAATAATGAGTGATTATTATCAGAATCTGAACCTCTGCAGTTGAGATTTGGAGTTCTTGCTCTTAACTTGACCTTGTCTGTATGTGCGTGTGTGTGTGTGTATGTGTGTGTATGTGTATGTGTATATATATATATATGCACGTATACACACACACACACGCACATATATATATATATAAAATGTCTGCTATTTGATACAAAGAGGTGTGGTACAACAGACAACCAAAAGTAATCAATAATTTGTGGAGAAAGAAAACCTAAGACTCTTGAGTCTAAACGATTTATGTGGATGGTTCAAAATTGGAATATGTTGATTTACTTCTTAGAAAGGTCTCTGTTTCTTAAAAATTCTGATGTGTTCTACAAATATGCATTATTCCAAAACCTAAATATTTTCTTAAGACACATTTGAATGTGTCTTCAGGTAATTAATAGCTTAACTTTGATAAATATTTTTTTCTGAAAAAAATTATCTTACAGTGAGCCTAGGAAGAGCATGCTCCAGTCTGTACTGGAGCGAAATTAATAAATAATGTATGAGCAATATTGCTGGCAAACCCAAAGAGAGATACCTTTTTCATGTGGGTGTGAAGCTCAAGCTAAAATTTAACACATTCTTTTCTCTCAAAGCTATTTCTTTTTCAGTATTTTTCATGCTGCAAGATTGACTCTACCTTTCACATAGTCAACTGAGAAAAATTCTTCATCATCTTGGATGCCTCTCTCTTTCCTTTGCTTCCTCACTGTTATATTGATTCAATATTTTAAATATATTTTAGACATGATCACTCTTTTCTATCCCAACGTGCATTGCCTTTATTGAGGCTGCTATTTTTTCCTGAATGAATGCAATTGCTTTCTAATTTGTCTCACTGCATTTAGTCTTCCTTACAATCTAATCCATTTTTCTCATTACAATCAGAAAAAAAATCTTTCCAAGATCCAAATTTCATCATTCCTCAATATAAAGCCCAAACTTTTTGAAGTGGCTTACATGACTGTCAGTCTGGTTCCTGTGCACCTCTCCAGTCTCAGGTCCTTTATAACTACCTTATACTCCAGCAACTTCACATTATTTGCAGTTCCTTAAACATACCAAGTTGTTTCATGCCTTCTAGCCTTTGTGCGTACCATTCCCTGAAATAACTCTTCTCAAAATTGCCAAATTCCTTCCTTTGCCTGCTGGTCTACTAGAAAAACACAAAGAAAAAAATTGCCAAATTCTTATTCGTTCTTTAAGACAATTCACACATCACCATTTATGAAGCCTTCTTGTTTCTTTCTTTGACGCGACTGTGGTAGTTCACATCTCTTTGTAGTACTTATCATATTGAATATCAACTATTTACTTTTATATCTCTTTGCCTGGATTGTGAGGGGCTCAGGACAGGGAATATGTCTTATTCTAGTAAAATTCTTGAACATAAACTCTCAGGACTTTTTTCAGACTTCTGAATGACTTTGTTTAATGGTTAATGGTTTCACCTATTAAGTGTTTTTTTAATCTACCTGTGGGCTAGGTATTATAGGAAGCGAAAGATGTTCACATTCAATAAAAAAACCTGCTAATTTTTTGGAAATATTCTTTTTTACCCAATATAAAGTTGAATAGCCAACCTAGCTATTTTTTTTTTAGCCTTTCTCATTGTGTCATTTTAGCATTAAACAAAAGTGAGAATCTAAATAAGGGAGCTGCTTAAATGTCAAAGCATCTTAGCTGAATAAGGAGGAGTACTTGGGGCCTGTGGTCTATGTGCACAGATGCAAAGAGGAATCACCATCACTGAGCACCTATGGCAGGCCAAGCAGACTTCTATTCAGTATCCTATTTAATACTTAGGGAAGTGCTGCCCCTCCACCCGACCTGAGACCCAGATGGGTTAAATAGATCGCTCAGTTTTGTAGAGATAGTAAGCATTGAGACCAAAATACAGGGATTTGATGGCCAAGTTCATGAATAAGCAGTTGGCCTCTGTCTTAGTCCGTTTGCATTTCTATAAGGGGATACTTGTGGCTGGGTAATTTATAAGAAAAGAGGTTTATTTGGCTCATGGTTCTGCAGACTGTACAAAAAGCACAGCACCAGCATCTGCTTCTGGTGAGGGGCTTGAGGGAGTTTCCAATCATAGTGGAAGATAAAGGTGGAGGCAAGTATGTCATATGGCAAGAGAGGGAGCAAGAGAGAGGGGGGAGGTGGAAAGCTCTTTTAAACAACCAGCTCTTGCATTTACTAATACAGCAAGAACTCATTCAAAAAGGAGTGGGTGGGGCCGGGCGCGGTGGCTCACACCTGTAATCCTAGCACTCTGGGAGGCTGAGGCCAGCGGAGCTCAGGAGTTGGAGTCCAGCCTGAGCAAGAGCGAGACCCCGCCTCTACTAAAATTAGAAATAAATTAATTGGCCAACTAAAAATATATATAGAAAAAATTAGCTGGGCATGGTGGCACATGCCTGTAGTCCCAGCTACTCAGGAGGCTGAGGCAGAAGGATCACTTGAGCCCAGGAGTTTGAGGTTGCTGTGAGCTAGGCTGACGCCACAGCACTCACTCTAGCCCAACAAAAAGAGACACACTCTCAAAAAAAAAAAAAAAAAAGGAGTGGGTGGGGTGGGGAACCAAGCCATTCATGAGGTATCTGCCCCCATGACACAAACACCTCCCATTTGCCCCAACTCCAACACTGGAGATCAAATTTCAACATGGAGTTAGAGGGGACAAATACCCAAACCATATTAGGCACTTACCAAATGAGAAGTTCTCTACCAAATTTTGAATCCATTGTGATTTCCACTGGCTGGCATCATGTCTGACGCATTATTAGTGTTCACCGAATGTCCAGAGACTTGAATAGCAAGCCAAAGTAGTGCAATTTACACAAAAATTTCATTTGGTCCCAACTCTTCCAAAAGATCTCTGAATATGACTTATATTCCCACTTATTTCAAGATGTAAACTTGATTTAGGAACCAGCAAGGAAAAAAATGAGATGCTGATTTAATGACCTGGTTCTGTAGAATCTATCAGAATAGGGCTGTCCTTATGTAACACAGTAGAATGCTTCTCTCCGACAACATGAACTCCAGGTACTAACCTAAATAGATGTGGGTCAGTAAAGATAGTAACTTTGCAATACTTTTATCTAAGACCCTTTTCTGCTCTGACTCGTCGATAACTTCTCCTCTTAGCAGACAACTGGTACTGTAAGAGTGAGAAGCATTATTCCTGTCCTTCCACTGTGATTAATAGGTCAGTTACATTTTTTTCCACTTCTCTACTGAGTTTGCCAATTTTAGCATAAACCCAGGCTTGACTTTCTTCTTGACCTAAATCTTCCTTTATTTTTCTTTTCTTTTTCTAGGTATAAAAATCTCTATTGAACATTTTTCAAACTGAACTTAGATATAAAACAAAAAAGTTTTTTTCTTGGCAAATAAAAACAAATATACAGTTGAGTTCACAAAACCAAGCATTGTTTAGTTGGGTGACAACAGAGAACCTTGTGGAATAAGTCAAGATACCATAAAATGAGTTAAACAATGGAGTTTTTGCTGCTTTTTTTTTTTTTTTTTGAGTGAATTAAACACAGTGCCTTGGCAACACTTGCTTTTTTTTGTTCATACCAGGTCACCATATTTATTCTACTTTGTTACAGAAACTCTACTTACTGTATGAAAGTATCCATCTCACTGACAGTGGGTGAAAATGACACTGGACTCTGCTACAATTCCAAGATGAAGTACTTTGAAAAAGCTGAACTTAGCAAAAGCAAGGAAATTTCGTGCCGTGACATAGAGGATTTTTTACTACCAACCAGAGAACCTGAAATCCTTTGGTATAAGGTATTGTCTGTGGGTGATTTTATTGCTTATAAATAGATTAATATGCATCTTATTCTGGGGCAAATTGGATTAAAAAGTTTAAAAAGGGTGTGAAAAAAATGGCTGTGATATAGTTCAGCTGTGCCTTCCTAGAATACTAAAGCAAGTTGTTCTGGTCATTATGTTTTCCAACCAGTGGCTTTGATAAATTCTACTCAATATTTGTATTGGTAGTCCATTGTAATAAGCTGTTGTGTTCATGTTTATATCTTGTTTATATGGGCGATTTTTCAAATC
The DNA here is from genome assembly GCF_000956105.1 of Propithecus coquereli. Classification (NCBI taxonomy): domain Eukaryota; kingdom Metazoa; phylum Chordata; class Mammalia; order Primates; family Indriidae; genus Propithecus; species Propithecus coquereli. Next base: position 2,363,751 of record NW_012148653.1, on the reverse strand, counting down.
TAGTATAGTCTGAGTTGATAATTGCAGGAACTAAAATACAATGAATATTCATTTCAGGGTTCTTCATGTTAGCATTCCAAAATGTCTCCAAACAAGGAGAAAAAGGATTGATTTTCTTCTATGATAAAATGATACCCTAATTTTTAATGGAATGTTCTGTTTAATGGACATAATTTTGTCCATATTCTAATCCTTTCTATGCATAAACATACATATTTTAAAGAAATAACATCTGAGGAAAGTTTTATAAATTTATAAAAACAGTGTTAAGGTAACTTTCTTCAAAAACCAAAAGAAATTTCAAACTTAAATAGAATAATCCAGCCTCTATCTTTCCTATCACATCATTGACATTTACTGATATTCCATATTTGAACATAATTTTAAGCTCGTTTATACCATAAAATAATTTTTTGTTATTGAACGTACTCCAAAAAAATAGAATATAGATGCCATAAACATCCTCCAGAGTATTTTATTCATGGTTTAAAGATTCCTTATGTAACATTTGCTTTGTCAAACTCACTGGAAGTAGGACTTCAGGAAAATAGACCTCTTAGTTACTAAATCCACAAATGTCAGTATACGGAATGTGGGCCCTCATGACCGATTGCTGATGAATTAAAAGAACTGTTAGAAATGAAACAAGGAAAGAAAGAAAAGAAACAAGAAACCAACTTTTAACAATTTTTAAAGGGTTTTGCCAAAATCAGCAATTCTCTTCCCTCAGACTTAATTTTGCTTTTTGATAATAAAAGACGGAGGATTCAGAACATCAAGGAAACTGTTGAAAGGTTTTTCTACTTGTCGCTTGCTTGATTTTCTATCCTAGACAATGTTAAGCAGCATTCAAAAATTAGCCCCATTGGTTTCTGTTCTTGTGGGGAATATTTTTCTCTTTTCTTAATTGTTAGAGTATTTCTCATCCTTGATACTCTGTGGCTTGCCTGCCTTCCACAGGCAGATTGTGAGCAAGCCCTGATGATTGCTTCAAGGGAGAGTGGTAGTTTGGGGAGTTTGACCCAAGGTCTTTACCCCAGATTTTTCTTTCTAGTATTCATATGTGAACATTCAGCTTATAGATATGCAATTTCTTTTTTGTTCACTAATGAGTTGCTTTTAAGAGTCGTGTGTTTTTTTCTCACCTTTTGCAAAAGCATCTCAAAATTTACTGAAAGATGAGAGACTATACACATTCACATACACTCAATTAAAAAAATTGCTGGTCCTTTAGTCATGTTTCCACCAATTTTGACCTTAAGCTATATAAACTAGTGGAGTGGTGCTGGAGATGCAATATATGTGGAATTGAAAAGTCTTATAACATTTCAGATTATTTTTCCATAATCAAAGTTTAGCCTCTATATTGTAAATAGCTAAATTTAAAGGCTACTTCTAAAGTATTAATAGAATACTGTAAAATAATTAGTCTGGCTAAACAGATTCCATGCATTCAGTGTACAATTTATACAATTATAACAGTTCATACAAATAATATGGCACATACAGTATATGTTTTGGTCTGAAATAACTGGATAATTGCCCCTCAATTACACAAAGGCATTGAGCTACATAAAATAATAGTCTGCAAAAATTTGATTTGGCAAGGCAATTTTTTAGAAATAATATTACCTCTGAAAAGTGTCAAAGAGTTTAAAACTATTTTATCCTCATTCCATTGATTTCAAATCTGGCTGGAGAAAATGGACTTCTGTTTTGGCAAGAACAGAAGTCTCCTGAGCCAACATCATTATAATCCAAAGCTTAATTCAGATACCATAATTTGGTGGGACTATGAACAATGAAAATAGATATTTATGAGACTATAAAGACCTTGCATATAAATGTTGACTGTTTCTTTCATGGATTTTAGAATGTACATGCTATGAATAGATTTACTTTTTACTAAATGCAACATTAAATTATTTCAAATATTGAAATAGAAGCATTTTCTTTTGTAGAACTAATTTTCTACTTTCCATTAAAATGATATATTTTGTATTTTATATTATCAATTTCAATATGGTTAATTTTACAATTATTAAATGTGAAATATTTGCTTCTAGAAATGATAACAGGAGTAATCATATCTACTTATAAGTCTCTATTCTAATATCTAATAAATCAATATATATCTGATATAGAGACACTAATCTTAGAAGTTAGTAAAGTGATTCTTTCTAAAAATATTCTTTTCAAATTGAGGTACCAGATTTCCCAGAGATTTGGAAAAGGAATGAAATTCTTTAGCATTAATTCCAATCTTGTTAGTCCCTTTAAAATATAGCATTAGAAGCTTTCAGTATAGTCATTTAAAATACTTTTCTTTATTTTTTAGTAACTGTATACACTAGCAAAATTTTATGTTCTTTGTATAGGAATGTAGGACAAAAACATGGAGGCCAAGTATTGTATTCAAAAGAGATACCCTGCTTATCAGAGAAGTCAGAGAAGATGACATTGGAAATTATACCTGTGAATTAAAATATGGAGGCTTTGTTGTGAGAAGAACTACTGAATTAACTGTTACAGGTAACCATAGTCTTTGTTATTTCATTTGCAAATAATGAAACTACTATTTAAGTTTTTGTGCTGCATATTGTTTTTTAAATCTATGCAATGAAAGAAATACTTACCTGAGATTTATTCATCCCTGCTTTTAAATCATCTTCCACTGAAATACATTTGAAAGGTTGAAGAGAATATGTTTAAGGAATTATAGAAATGTTTGCTTTTCAAAGTACTTGAAATAATGAGTTTACAATTTCCCAAAATTATGCTTATATTTTGTAGTGGTATCATTTTTGGAAACATTTTCTAGAGTGGTAAAATGGAATATATGAAATCTACCTCTGTCTTCCTATCTTGCTCCAAATTAGAAAAATCACTTTTCTCTTTTATTCATTTATCACTCTATGAATGTGACATATGTGTTCTCATAAACTTGAAATAAAATAATTTCAGGTACAATTATTGAATAATTATATGAGATGTGATGCACTGAGTCATTCCCGTATCTGGTTGCTAAGGTGGAAGGACATGAGAACAAGATTCATTACCTATAATCATGAATCCACAACTCACTAGTTACATGGCTTTGGTGGAATCACCACAGCCTTCAGAATATTAGTTTCCTCATGTATAAAATGTCGATGATAAGATTGGCTTGTTTATTTCATCCAGTTTTTGCAAGGATCAAATGAGGTAAGGTGATATGCATGAAATCAATTTATAAAATGTAAAATTAGATCTAAATGTGCATCATCTTTATGTCATGTATTCACACGTTTTTTTACTTTATAGTGTACTACTCTAAAAGTGGTTCCATGAGAAAAAGGGAGGGAAAATAAGAGCAACATTGGGAAGTTAAAAACACCATTCTCATATTCTTATTGAGATTCTTCTTGGTGACTTTTTTGTATGATATTTGTAAAACATATACAGAAAAGCATAAAAAGGACAGTAACTATTTAAAGTAAAGAGATATTTATTTGTTCATTGATTCACTAAAAATAGTTTTCCTGTATATGAAAAGTGTTTTGTGATAGTCACCTATATCTTATAATAATCAATTTCTTTTAATATATCTGTTTGTAAATATTGAAATTTTTTTTGTCTATTATTCAATTTTTTAATCTCAATCTATATTGAATTCCATGGTGGTCTAGTGGCTAGGATTCAGCACTTTCAGTCTATACTTATGTAACTTTTCTAAGCAATAGCTATTGAGACAAAGGAATTTAAAAATATAAAGGAAAACAATCTGTTCTGAATGGAAAATAGAATGTACTTTCAGTCTTTATTCTTCAGAGTATAGAACTAATTCTTAGTAAACATATCTTTCCCCTTTTTAGAAATACGAGGATTCTAAGCCACTATCTAATACATGACAATTAGAGAATAATCCCATGGAAACTAGACAGGGTCCCAAATGCTAAAACAGCTTATATAAGGCTAGCTCATAGAAACAAAAATAGAACTCTTTTCTCCTAGATGCTTTCCAGGGCTACTATACTTTCCTAAATTCACTTGTCCAAAAATATCTTCTTTCCTTCATTTGAAAGTGAAAAATAATTAAGTCTTGATATCCAAGAGGAAGTTAGTGAAAGTTTTAGTGAAAGTTTTCACTCAATTGATTATCAAGAGTATTTCTGTATTAGTTATCCTTACCCGAGATGCTGACTTGGGCATATAAATTATAAAGCACAATTCGACTATATATGAAATTTTGGATGAATGGGGAACTGCATGCGCTGGAGTGAAAAACAGTGTGTAGTAAAATGCATTTTAGATATTAACAAGTCTATTGAGAAGATAAATTTATACATAACATTGCTTTAAATGGTGTGATACTATAGCGCATTTACTTTCACTGTGGCAAAATCAAAGAACAATTCTTAGAACCCAAATTATATCCTTCAGTAAAGCAACAAAGGTGAGCAGTTTCTGAATGATAATGAATCACTGTTTTGTATCTTAGTTTTCTGCATATCATTATCTATTGTACTTAATGTAAATATTATGCAAAACATGGTATTATTTAGTTTTAGTGGAGCTGAATTAACTGATAATAAACAACTATTT
>NW_012148653.1:2353444-2358897 GCF_000956105.1 Propithecus coquereli | reverse complement strand
TTTGAGACAGAGTCTCACTCTGTTGTCCAGGCTAGAATGCCATGGCGTCATCCTAGCTCACAGCAACCTCAAGCTCCTGGGCTCAAGCGATCCTTCTGCCTCAGTCTCCTGAGTAGCTGGAAATACAGGCCAAGCCACCACACCCAGATAATTTTTTCTATTTTTAGTAGAGATGGGGGGGATCTCACTCTTGCTCAGGCTGGTCTCGAACTCCTGACCTCTAGCAGTCCTCCCAACCTCAGCCTCCCAGAGTGCTAGGATTACAGGCGTGAGCCAACGCACCAGGCCACCTTCATTGTCTTTTATAAGCCTCAGCCACACTGAAGTTTTTAGTGTTCTCCTCCAGCGTCCTCCCTCTGAACCCTTATTCATGGTGTCTTCCTCTGGAAGGCTCTTTCTTCCCCATTGTCACAGGGGTGATCCTTACTCTTTCTTCTAGGCACAGCTAAAATATTACCTCCTTTTTGAGGTGCATAGTCCTTCATGCATCCACAACACGTTTAGCATCCCAATTGCAGCACTTAAGCACATTTCATCCTAACTATTTGTTGATACCCTTGTTTTTCCACAAGAATGTGTCCTACTTAAAGTCAAGGCCAATGCCTTTTTTATTTTTTAAATAAATGTTTGATTTCAGAACAGTTTTAGATTTACAGAAAAATTACAAAGATCATAGAAATCCCATATACCCACATCCAGTTTCCCCTATTATTAACATCTCATATTAATATGGTACATTTGTTATAATTAATGAACTCATTTTGATACAATATTATTAACTAAAGTCAATAGTTTATTCATATTTCTTTACTTTTTACTTACTGTCCTTTTTCTGTTCCAGGATCACATCCAGAATAGTATATAACATTTAGGTGTCAGGTCTCCTTAGGCTCCTCTTGGCTGTGACTGTTTCACATTTTTTTATGTTTTATGACCTTTAGGATTTTGAAGAATACTTTGTAGGTATTTTGTAGAATGTCCTATATTTAGGATTTGGGATTTGTCTGGTTTGTTATTTTTTTTTAATTTCAGGATTTGATGGGGGTACAAACATTTCGACTACATGTTATGACTTTGCCTCACCCAAGCCAGGATTTGAGGCCTGCCCTTCCCCCATATAATGGTCACTGCGTCCATTAGTTGTGAGTTTACCCACCCTCATCCCCCCAACCCCCAATGAATATTACTACCGTGTGAGCACCTTAGTGTTGATCAGTTAGTGCCAATTTGATGGCGAGTACATGTGGTGCTTATTCTTCAATTCTTGTGATACCTCACTTCGGAGGGTGGGCTCAAGCTCTATCCAGGATAATATAAGAGGTGCTAGATCACCATTGTTTTTTGTAATTGTCATGATTACACTGAGGTTATATGTTCTTGGAAGAAAGATCACAGAGGTAAAAAATCACAGCATATCATACTATCAACATGATTTATCACTGTAGATATTGACTTTGAGCACCTGAGGTAGTGTTTGTCAGGGTTTTTTGCTGTAGAATCATTCTCCCCTCCACCCCTTTTCCACTCTACTTTTTGGAAGGAATTTACTATATGCAGTCCACACTGAAGGAGTGAAAAGTTATGCTCCACCTCTTTGAGGGCAGAGTATCCACATAAATTATTTGATATTCTTTTACATGAGACATATGTCTATTCTGCCACATTTATCTACTTATTCAATTGTTTATATCAGTATGGACTCGTAGATATTTATTTTATTCTTTGGCTTGTAATCCAAATTATCTTATTTATTTTGATGTTCAAATTATTATAGCTTTGAATATTAGGAGTTCTTTTAGTTGACTCCTTTGTCTCTCGGCCCCCTCATCATTGTGTGTGTGTGTGTGTGTGTGTGTGTGTGTGTGCACGTGTGCGCGCAAGGGCACTTCCTTATTTTCTGGCCTTACAAGATTCTCCAAGCTCATCTTGTATATTTCCTGCCCTAATTGCTAAATCAGATACTTTTTCAAAGAGAGCATGTTCCTTTTATTGAAGAATTATACTAGAAACTAAGATCTGTGTGTTGAGTGTACTCATTGCTACTGGGGTATAGTTGCTTCTAAGCTGTTTCAGTTGACAGCAAGGAAAAATGTATATACTAACCTACATATGTACACATATCTATAAATATTTCCATGTGTAACTGTCTGTATTTATATTAAGTTAAACATGAGTTCATACTGATGCTTCCAATTCTAATTCATTATCATATGGGTCATCCTAGCCTCTTCTCCTTGCTTATGTATAACCTGCCAATCCAATAGTGAGAAAACTGGTTCCCACCATCTGCCATTGATTCACTTAATTGTTTACTTCCAATATACATGTATAGTGAGATTAGAATTTGTTAACCTGTACTCATGTGAGAAACAACTTTGTCAGAGTACAGTGCTTATGTACAGTTCCTTTGGCCTTTAGCCTTACAGACTCCACTCATTTCCAGAGTTGCTTAGGTCAGCACCTCTTCCCTCACCCCCTTCAATGAGGTTGTCTCATAGTTGTAATATAGTTAAATTGTTTTATCACTTTCTGTTTTTATTTCCTAGTATCTTCCTACCTCCTGAATGATTTCTTTAAAAATTTGCATATATCAAGGTTCTTTCTTTCTGCTATAAAGTTCTAGGAGTTTTAAAAAATGCATAGTGTCATATATCCACAATTATAGTATCACAGAATAATTTCACTGACCTAAAAAAGATTCTGTGCTTCACCTATTTAGCCCTTCTTCCTCCTTCCTGAATCCCTAGAAACCACTGATCTTTCTACCATAACTATAGTTTTGCTTTTTCCAGAATGCCGTATAATTAAAATCAGACAGTATTTACCCTTTTCAGACTGGCTTCTTTCACTTAGCAATATGCATCTCCTCCACTCTTTTCTGCCTTCTTTTATTCTAATTGAACATTTTTAAATTTTTTTAAATTTTATTTTATTTTAATTTTTTTATTTCAGCATATTATGCGGGTAAAAATGTTTAGGTTAAATTAAACATTTTATATGGTCCCATTTTAGCTCCTCCATTTTTATACAAATTTTCCTTCTTTTTATAATTTCTTAAGTGATAGCCCTGGATATTCCAATACATTTTTAGCTAATTTCAGTCCATCTTCAAAAATCGCTATGTAGTACAGGTGCCTTATTACAGAGTACTCCTAGTTGCTCTCTCCCTCTGATATTGCTGTCATTCATTTCACTTATGATATAATCACCCAATATATATGGTTACTATTATTACTTTAAACAAAGGCTTATCTTTTAAATCAATTTGGAACGAGAGAAATAAAAGATTTCATTTTATCCTCATTTACTTCTTCTTTGGCACTCTTCTTTTCTATGTAGATCCAAGTTTCTATCCTATATATTTTCCTTCTGCCTAAAAAACTTCTTCTAACATTTCTTCCAATGAAGGTCTAGTTATGATGAATTTCCTCAGTTTTTGCTTGTCAGATAATCCCTTTATTGCTCTTTCCCCTTTGAAGGATAATTTTGGTGGATATAGAATTCTTGATTGGTGTTTTTTCCTTTCACCATGTTCAGTATTTCACTCCACTCTTTTATTGCTTGCATGGTTTTTGATGAGATGTTCACTCTGATTCTTATCATTCATTGTTTCCCTATAGATATATTTTCTCTGTGTTTTTTCAAGATTTTCTCTGTCTGTGATTTTCTGTAGTTTGAATATGGTGTGCCTAGGTGTAGTGATTTTGGTATTTATCCTGCTTGGTGTTTTTGGAGCTTCCTGGATTTCCGGTTTGATATCTGTCATTAATTTTGAAAACCATGGCCATTATCGCTTCAAATATTTTTTTCTACTTCATTCTTTGTTCTACTTTTGGTATTCCAATTATACATATATTATGCCTTTTGAAATTACTCCATAGGTCTTGGGTGTTCTGTTGTTATCATTCTTTTTTCTCTTTGCATTTCAGTTGGTGAAGTTTCTACTGACCTATTTTCAAGCTCACTGATTATTTCCTGTACTGTGTCCAGTATCCTGATAAGCCCATTAAAGTCATTCTTCATTTTTGTTGCAATGTTTTTAATTTCTAGAATTCCCTTTTGCTTATTTTTTAAGAATTTCAGTCTCTCTACTTACATTATCCAGCATGTTATCTACTTTTTTCCCTTTAGAGTATTAATATGTTAAACATAGTTATTTTAAATTCCATCTGATAGTTCCAACATCTATGTCATATCTGAGCCTGGTACTGACGATTGCTGATGGAGTTTATAGTTCTAGTGGCTTCTGCTTCAAGTAAGCAATTTAGCTGTGACTTTCTAGATTTTCCTGCTCTCCAAATTTTGTGGTAGTGGTTTTCCTTGAAACCCAGTTCTCAAAAGACCGGGTTTTTGTTTTTTTCAGCTTTTTCTTGCTGCAGCAACAGAGTGATGACTCCTAAGCTATTTACGCATAGAAGTTGAAACTAAAAGTGTCAACGCCATTTTCAATTGGGGGTTCCCAAACACAATGAAAATATAATGCCTGACCTATAGTTGTCACTCAACAAATGTGCATTGTCAAATGAATTCAATATCATTGACACAATTCAGTTTGTACCAATTGCTTTTAGGTTGTGTTTACAATAGGCAAAATAATACTTTTGACCCTTTAAAAATAGAGAAATTAGCGTAGGAATCACAACCTCCATCCAGAGCTCACACTACACTTTTATTACTAAGTATTACATCAACCATTTCATTTCCTATGTTATATTACTGATTTGTGTTGAGATTTAAGCCAAATGATTTCACCTTCTTTATATTAATTATTAAGTCAAATGCCTACCTGTGGTTGAACTTTTAGATACAAATACATTGCTGAATTTTCCTATGAAGATGCTTCATGTTAGTTTTTAACATCTCATTCCAGTTTAACAAGATGTTTTATTCTTTATTCTATATTCCACCATATCAGCTTCTTTTTCTGGACAAAAGTCAATATATTTTTATTGGAAGATACTTCTATTTGGATTGAAATTATTGTTTAAAATGTTATATGCAAAAGGACCTATATAACCTGTGTAACATGCTATTACACACTTCTTTTCTATTTTTTTCCAAGATGTATCATTCCCCTCTCTTTAGGTACAGTTTTTTATCCTAATAAGAAACCCAAAATCCAGCCCACAGTTCTTCACTTGTTTCTTTTAATAGTGAAATATAACAAACACAGTGTATAAAATATAAACATATAGCTACTTAGTATGTTATCAAAAGAACCCAAGTAGGTGAATAAATAGAACAGAACAGGCCCCCTGTGCCCTTCTGATCATAAACCGCTTCCTCCCCATTACTGGCTGTGTACATGACTTTTATGGTATTTGTTTTCTTGCCTTTTAAAAAGTTGTATTAGCTAATATTGCATGCCTAAGCAATACAGATACATTCTGCCTGTTTTTGAAACTTAAAAATTTGGACCCACGCATTGTGTATTCTATTATGTCTGGCTTTTC
>NW_012148653.1:2350864-2352509 GCF_000956105.1 Propithecus coquereli | reverse complement strand
GGCCAGAACATTTTTCTATAATTTAAAAAAGAAAGATTTAAGACAAAGTAACAACCATATTTCTATGACAAAATTTGGAAACGAGCCAGACCAGTTAAAAAGCCATTTAATTTCTAGGTCTGGATCATAGAATGAAGTAATGGTAAGGGAATGGATTATGAAAATGTTGTCTCAGGAAATATTTTCCCAATTAAATGTGAGAGTCAGCAAGAACAGTGTGGAAGTGAGGAAAGGAAAACTTACTTGGAAAAAAAGGCAGAAAGAATGAGGTGATTGCTACAAAGATATGATAGTTTTAGTAGCATTTTTATACTTGGTATAACATTTTTAACAGAGTTAATACAGCAGTATATTTAAACTACTTTCCAATCAACCAGAGGCTGAATTTATGGTCTCAAAAGGTATATTTTCCTCCTCTTTTTATGGATGAGGAAGCTGAGGCAAAGAAAGGTTAAGTGACTTTATCAAGGTTACAAAGCATCATGGTGACAAATTTAGGAATAAAATTTAATTCCCTGAACTTCAGTCTATGATTTACTCCACTGTATAATTAATAGCAAGGCATTGTAGTTTTCATATTAGCTCTGCTGACTGCTATGAAAGATTTATCTTTTAAGTTCAACTGAAACACATTTTACTGAGACCTTTAATTCTTCTGCCACTGATGTAATGGAATGGTGTATTTGTGGTCTGGCTTGAGGGTGGAGTGACTGCTTCTATTTTTTTTCCTATTTCTCTTTTAAAAAATGGTATATTATAGCTTCCCTTTTAACAAATTATTTTTGTTAAATGACTTCATGGATTCAAGTGTACTTTTACTGATTGTAACCTAATAGAAATTGATAAAATTGATAATAGGGGCAGATCTTTCCAGACTTTGCATGTTTGCTAATATGCCAGCATCCATGCCCACAGCAACCATTACATATATTGATTTTGATAAATTGGAGCATATTGCAGTCTTAGCTGTTTTTATAAGTAAATATCTGTCATATTTTGTAACTCATAGATCATTTATATTAATTCAAACTTTTGAATTAAAAGAGAGTAAAGCTCAACAATATGATGAAAGCGAGTTTAGTCAATTTGGCTATCTAATGTTGATATAGAATTCAATCCATAAAGCAAAAAACCTCTCTTGTAAGTAATTTCTAATAAGGCACCTGAAAAAGCTGACATTAATTACTTTAATTTATTGTTTAATCTCTCAATGTATTGAATGGGTTGTCCGAAAATGTATGAATCAAGTAAGCATTTAATGTCAAGATGTGATAACTTTGAATAAAAAGCATGTTTTTACTCTTAAGCAGACAATGTATACAATTTATAACATATCCATAGGAAGATTGGGATGTACCATTTCTGGCCATGGGAAAAACAAGATATCATATACTTGGATGATTCTCATTAATATAAGTAATAGTAAATAAGCAAATGAGAATAACATCTACTGAGTATTGATTCTGTGCCAGAATTTGTTCTAAATTCTTGCTTATAATGACTCATTTAATCCATATAACCTCCATTTTCTCACCCTTAAAATATTTTCTATTGAGCTCAGGAGTTCGAAACCAGCCTGAGCAAGAGCGAGACCCCGTCTCTACTAAAAATAGAAAGAAATTAATTGGACAACTAAAAATATATA
>NW_012148653.1:2338396-2350104 GCF_000956105.1 Propithecus coquereli | reverse complement strand
GGGCAACAGAGTGAGGCTGTCTCAAAAAAAAAAAAGAAAACAGTGAACATACATTTTGGGAAATGTGAGTGATTAGATACCTCTATTCCCTGCTCTGAGACACCTAGAAATGCTGGATGAAATAAAATAAATATAACTTTTTAAATCATTAGCTGAGTTTTCAAGAAAGTTTGACAATGTATATCTCATGGGCCAAAAGGAAACAAAGAACAAAAACTGAAGCAATTAAAAGAACCTAACTTTAAGGCCACCATGGGGTAGGGAAGGTCAGAAGTATGCTGAGATTGTCATTATCAGCAACCAAGGGCTTGAATTTTAAGGATTGCATGGGGAAATGAGACTAGGACTTGGGCCTTAAAGGGTGAGGAGTTGTAACTCAAGGTCCTGCATAAAGCAAAGATTCTTGAAGGGCTACTATGAAAATGAACTAGAAAAAATGTGACCACAGGCATAGGAGGAAGACAAGCCAGTTGGCCTGCCCAGACATAAGATCTTCGTTTTTTTTGAAGGATCCCAGTAATCCATAATTTTGTGGGTTTGGATGTTTGAATTTATACCACCTGTGTGGCCTGAAAGCCCTTAAGTCAAAAAATTAACATAAAAATGGAACTAATCTGGAATTATCCCTGAGCAGTATAAAGCAAAACTTCAGAGGGATAAAACTTTAACACATACTGCACAAGATTCCCAGGGATGAAACCTCACTGAAGATTGCAAGACAAAAAAAGGACATGATCGGCCCCAGGAAAGTGTCTGGGGACAAAATACAAAGCAGGCTAGGACCCCTGTTTTATAAGATTTAAAGATTCTTTTAATGTGGGGCACAAGCACTGACACTGAAATAGATGAAAGGCAGAACTCTTTGTTACTTACAGCTCCAAACAAAAGAAGGCTGCCAGGCAGGGACATGCATGAGGTTGTACTAGGGGACAGGATAACAGGAGGTTTAGGGGCCAGTTTATATATAACAAGTGGACTGAGGTTAGCTAAGTTTCTTTGGCTCCCTGAGAATTGGCTAATTTGAATAATTGCATAGGCTCAAGGGCATGGGGGTTGTCCCTAGTTTTCTGATGCCTGGTCCCAGGGCAACATGGGTGGGTGAGTAGTGGCCCCCTAAAGTGGAAGAGCCTGATAAGTGAAGTGGTTGTGGTGCTGACTTAATTGGCTGCTCAAGAAGGAGAATTGACAGGCTTCCAACCAGGGCCTCAACTGGGTCCTGGGTAAAGACAGCATTTAAAAACTGAGTCAAGACAACATAAAAAAAAACGACATGATATTACACCTCTAAAAATTCCAGGTACTAGAATCCATTAATACAAACTATAAATTAGCTATATGTAAAATGATAGGTGACATTTTAAAATTCTAATAGAATGCTTTCATTTTTGATTGTATGAGAGCATAAACATTAAGGAGAGCACTTGGTCAGCAGGACTTTCTACCCCAGACTTACGTGCATTTTGATTTGATTGAATTTTCTGGCCACGCTATTGGTGTTATATTGTTGCCTGACATAGTTCATCAGCAAGAACTAGTCTTTAATTTTTCGCTGCTTTTATTTGACAACACTACATTTCAAGCCTACTCAGAATGTTTTCATTATAATAACCCTACCAGTGCAATCCATGGATTGTTTGCCTCTTAGAAATGACACAGTCATCCTTCTTGCTTGGCCCAGGTGTTAGAGCTGTTATTACTTCTAGGCTTACAGACCGCTAGTTAACCTCATTATCTACCTCATTGTTAGAAAAAGCACTGCTTTGTTTTTTTGGACTGCTAAATACATGACAGGTACTGTGCACAATGATTTATAGGCATTATTATCTACATTTACCAAGGAGAAAACTCAAAGTACATTTTGGAAACGTATTTATACTTTTAAATACAAATCATCATCAGTATTTCTAATGAACTGTCATTGTTTTATCTGCACTCTACTGCCTCTGATTCTCTTATGTTCATTCCAACAAACTCAATTGTCAGAGTGTAAGAACTGTTCAATAAATACTCTTTGGTAGAATGATTGGTTTAGTTAATTAAAGAAATAGGCAAAACATCTAGAACTGGGCTAGCCAATATAATAACCACTAGGCACATGTGCTTATTGGGTATTTGAAATTTGGCTAGACTGGATTGAGATGTACCATTACATTTAAAACACGTTCTAGATTTCAAAGACTTAGTATGAAAAAAATAATGCAAATTATCTCTTTAGTAATTTTTATATTGATTACATGTTGAAATAATATTTGATTAAATAGAATATATTACAACATTGATTTTACCTCTTTTCACTTTTTTAAATGTGGCTACTAGAAGATGTTAAATGTGGCTTGCCTTATATTTCTATTGGACAGCACTGGTCTAGAGTGTGAAATTTGATCTCAGGTTCAAGAAGTGTTAGTGAAAGACTAAGAGTCTAAGGTATAGTTCCATTGATGAATCTGCCATGCCTGGGCTAAAAGACCTTGACCAAGACATCTGACTCCAGTAAGTGTTGTCTTAGTGTTGGGACTGTGAATAGTCACTCAACAATGAGGAGTAAATTAGCTCATGTGTGGCAAAGCACACTATAAAGGAACATACAAATGGAGGTGGCTACTGCCATGGTTTGGTCTAATCTGTGAATCTTTACCTTGGTTTGTGTCAATTAATGTAATGTTAATATTTATAATCTTAATCCAGCCTTTCAAATGATACTTATTATCATTAATACAAATCATTGATTAATACTCATTGATCACTAAATAATGGTTTGTGTGGAGAAGTCTCAAAATATCTTATTCGCATGCAGTCTATTATCAAGTGAAGTTTATAAGTGGAGCAAATGAATATATGTATTTCTACTTTTGATTTGATTATATATATAAATACATATATATTAATATATGCATGCATACATATATGTATATGTGTTTATATATCATAATGTATCTTCTTGATTTGTTAGCATCACTTCGTTTTTCCCAATAATCAGGGGATACATTTTTCTATGGTTCTTTTGCTATAGTATTATATTATTTGCTACTTTGGAAACCTGGTTTCTAGGACATTGGTACTTTAAGATGGGAGTCTGCCAACCTCCTCATTTGCTGGCAAATTAATAAACTTCTCTTTCTTTCTCCTCAAAAAAAAAAAGAAAGAAAGAAACCTGGTTCCTTTTTTGTGGTTCAAATTCGAAAGACCCATTTGAGTATGATTCCACTTATATAAGGTACCTAGAATACGCAAATTCATAAAGACAGAAAGTAGAATAGAGGTTATCAGGGGTTGGAAGACAGGGGAATGGAGAGTTATTGTTTAATGGGTGCAGAGTTTCAGTTTGGGATGATAAAAAAAAGTTCTGTAAATGGATACTGATAATGGTTGTACAACCTTGTGAATGTACTTAATGCCACTGAATTGTACACTTAAAATTGGTTAAAATGGTAAATTTTGTGTCATGTGTACTTTATACCACAAAAAAGCCCATTTGAAATACATGGCTATACTTAACAGTTGGGAGCATATTTTTTAAATTATCATATCAAAAATTTTTTTCAAAGGATCATCTTTTCCTTACTTCATGTTGGCTCTCCAGTTTGACAGGCATTGATTTTTCTGTAAAACTTAAGAAGCTCAAGCCATTATGTCGGCACTTTATATTAAGTGCTTTTAGTTTTGACATCAGCAAAATTGACTGAGAACTCAACATTGCACCTATTTCAGTACAGATCTCTGGTGTGGAAGGATTAGCAGAACAAGCTAAAGAAACCTCCATTACCCAACATTCTCCATCTTGTCAGTCTCATCAAATGAAAGATTGAAAATACACTCCCGGATGATGCATTCCTGGTGAGAGTAGATGACTAAACATCTAAAAGTAAAATTGTTAAGAGCAAGAAAAGATAACATGATAGGATCTAGAATCTTGAGAAAAGATTCCAGCATATTTTATGGCAATTAAGTCTCTGGGTACCATGAATAAAGATGGCTATATCCTCAGTACTAAAAGCATTTAGTACCTTATTCCATGCAAACTCTTTAAAATCCGAAGACTAAACTTAGCATATACTCTCAACACTGAAACCTGTTTAAAATTTTTTTTTGGAAAAATTTATGTTATACTGGGTGAGATAAATTTCTTAATGGTTTACTAAATTAATTAGATGTTTTAGTGTGATGATACCTATATATATATACAAATGTGTATGTATAGATATATTGTATATGTATATACTTAACATGTACATATATAAATATACAAACATATATATGTTTTTCTTGCATAGAGAATTATCAAACCCATTTTATATACAGCTCATATTCCTAATTTTGCTGTTGCCACTTAGTGGCAAGAAATTTGGTACTTGCTATAAATAAAACCAAATTGATTTGTTTAAGCAGTAGGTTCCTACTGGACTAAATCATATTATATCATCCCGATATTTAGTTTGAATAAATTCCTATTATATTATTTTAAAAAATGAATCAATAATTGAATCATTGCAAAAGCAGTATAATCATGCTGCTACTTCACTATGGGGTTTTTTATTAATAAACTGAACTCTAACAGCTTAGTGTATATAGAACTAAGAAAAAAACTAAAGCCACAACCTAATTTCTTGTTATACTCACTTTCTGTCTTATTTTTAATGGAGTCCTAGTTTTATTTTTCTTCTTTCCTTGACACCAAATTGAAAGGGACAGTGAGAACTTAGGGATAAATGTGGACAAAAAACACACTAACAAATAGGAAAGGTTAAAGGGACTGAGAATATCACTATTATTTGGATTTTTTAAAAAAACTATAATGTGCCATAATAAGATGTTAAGAATTGGAAGAATTCAGAATAATGGCAGAGCAACTAGCGGTGACTGCATTAAAAATGCAACTGGTAATGAGTATCATCAGGATTTTGAAATTTCTTTTTAAATTTGTCTACTGTGTACATGGAAGTATGTTTACTCTCTTCCAATCTCATCTTCTTTCCTGGACAAATAAGATTAAATGTATAGCTCTGTGATTTTAACATTTGACAATGGTTCCTTAAAAAAAATTGCTCAATACTGGGAAAGATTTCTGGTGCTGTCTTCTTTGGAGCTTTTAAAATATGACAGAATCCCATCTGAATCATGTTCAGGCACAGACAAGTTGGAGAAAGGTCATTGAGACTCCAGTGATTTTTCATTATGTTAAATGTTTTATTATTCATTTTTCAAAGCTGTTTTATAGTTTAAAAAACAGGAAATGATTAAAAATCAAAACATTAGGTTTTGATATGACAGTTTAATAATTACATTGTAGAATTTTAAATAACAAATACTATTTTTAAAATGTTTTAACTAGTTGAAAGAGCTTTTATTATTTTTTGTAGTATGAAAAAGGCCCACTAATTATATTTCAGGGTTTTCACTTATCTCTCCCATAATATTGAAGGCTCTTTTTTGATTATGAAACTGAGATAACTCTTAACTTGCAATTGAGGTGGATATTGTATAACATAGATTTTGAAGAATTTTGAAAACTTTTTGAGAAAACTGCATGAAAATAGAGTTGGTTCTATTCATGTCAAAATATATGACTTTCGTATCATAAGACATTTAATGTTTTCATTTCTTAAAATGCTTGACCAAGGCTTTTAGTCATTATATTAGCATCTGTTGTTCCATCTGGAGGACCTAAAAAATTCAATGAGTTGTAAATGGACAGTTCAACATGAATATGCAAATTAAAGACATATTATGAATTCTATGTAAGTTGTAAAGAAGTAGCTTACTCTGTGCCTTAATTAGAAGATCTTACTATATATTTCTTGATCATCTTTTGAGTTGAGCACTGAGTTCCACTCTAAAATATCAACCAGGACTTCCTGGTATGTAAAATAGCATCAAAGATTCTTTATGAATATTATAGACTTTGTCTCAATGATACAGTGCAATGTGTTTTTCAGGGAAGAAAAATATACAAACATTTAAAAGGTATTATTTTAGAAATAGAAGTACTGTATGTAGTAACTGTTGTGTTCTGGTGTCAACAATAGAAATTTTGGGACTTTTAATAAGCACTCATTGTTAATGTTCCATTAGATAATTATGTTCTGTTAACATACTGTCATCACTTGAAGAACACATTTGCTTTATTCGCTAAACCTTTAAGCATACTCTAAACATGAATTTAAATGCTGCTATTTCTATCACCTGCCTTCAAAGTCTTTTCTAATATTTGCTTAAACATTTTGGTTTTTAATATATCAGCTATGATCACAAAGCACATGCTGAGCTTTTATTTTAAAATTGAGGTTTGCTCTGTCAATTTAAGGATGAAAAAGGCACAGAAACATGTGTTCTTTTTTTTAAAAAAGTAAAAATACATTTTAAACCTTTTAAGGGAAATGATGGCTTCTGGATGTCATCAATGTATCATGTTTCTATGCATCAACTTTTATGAGTCTCCTACTCAAATTGTAACCCGAAAATAGAATGTTTCCAATTACATATTGTTGTTATGGTATTGTTGAGTTAGTTAATGATATAACTCTTTCAGAATAATAAAATCAATAATGGTTGTCACTGCCAGACATGAAGGGAGTGAAGTAGAAGAGATGTGAAAAATATCCATTAATAGTAAGACAATATGTTATGGGGACAGCAAATAGGTAATAAGCTATTTACTATTCACTGCTTGGTTATGACATTGCTAAAATTAGATTAAAGCAAAAGGCTGAATGCAAATATGATGAAATAGTTTGGATGATGTTTTTCATTTGGGGTATATAATCAGATCATTTTATGTTAATTTAATTTCTCTTTGAGTTAAATAAACCCAATAGTGTTTACCTACCTTTTCATGTGCTTTTTTTCTTTCATCACAATCATTCAATAAACCTTTAATAAGAAATAAAATTACACTCAGAGCAATAATTTTATACTTACACAAGCTACTTATAATGTCTAATTATATAAATGAATGTGTTCTTTAGTTATAAGATCTGTGTTTGTTATTTATGATGGAGTTAAGTTCTAGCTACTTTCTGAACTGGTGCTATTCAAAGTATAGATTGGCAATAATATAGTAAGGTGGATCTTTACCTCAGAGAGTTTGAGAAGCACTATTCTGGATGACAGACAAGAAGGCAAGGCAGTTAGTTTGAAGAAAAGATAATAGATTTAAGATATATGTAGGTGGTAAGACAAAAGAATTAGATGAATAATTACATATACCGAACTACATATACTTCTCATTTAAATAATCTCTGGTCATTGATTGCAGATTTACTCTGATACTTTGTTTTTTTATTTGTGCTATTTTTTCCTGGTTATAACATTCAGAGTCTTAGAGCATAATTACGGAGTATTTCAATAGTGCTCCACTGGTAGTGGTTAAGTCCTTCCACTTCACTGTAGACACTGAAGTCATAGTTTTCAGTAGACGTGAAGCTCTGCAATGTAAACATATTAAGTATACCTTCAACTTGAATTTAAGATACAATTTTATATGTGTTTCCGTACTTTGCCAAATAGTTTCTTAGTGAGTGGATATGACAGAACAGACTCCTCTTTCTATAATATAGGACTGTTGCTGGGAAGCAACGCTCAGCCAGGAATTACAATTCTTAGCCCCTCTTGCTTCTAGGTAAAGCCATGTGATGAGTTCTCATCAATGAATGTGAGTGAAAAAATGTCATTTCTGAGCCCAAGAGTGCATAGTACATGGTTGTAAATTTTATTGAAAATATTCATAACTATTTGACATGTAAAGAATTGAACTGAGTTCATCCAGAAAACAGTTTATGAAGAGGCACTGATTGCTCTAACCAGAGATTTTATTGGAAATATAATGTACTAATAAAAGCAATTAACCTTTATTGAGCCTATTCTATGTCCCTGGACTGATGGTAGGTACTTTGACATCCTGTGTCATCTTCCTGAGAACCTATTAGTAGAGGATATGGTTTCTACTTCATAGATGAGCAAATTGAAGTTCCAGAAATTAATCACTTTGCCCAACCAGTTGTACCTCAAGCCTTAGAGCCAAGTTTTGAACTCAAACCTCTGACTTTAAAAGTCCTCGAGGCTGGGTGTGGTGGCTAACACCTATAATCCCACAGGAGCAGGCTTGAGTCTAGGAGTTTGAGACTAGCCTGGGTAACATGGAGAAACACACCCCCACCCCTCCCCGCACCCCTCTCCCCCCACTCCTCTCCCCCCACCCCTCTCTACAAAAAATAAAATAAAGTCCTCTTCTGCGGTCCTGCCCCACCCTTCCCCGGGCCACACCACGGGGTACTGGTCTGTGGCCTGTTAGGAAAGCAGGGAGGCACATCCATGGCCTGAGCTCCGCCTCCCCACC
This sequence comes from Propithecus coquereli, assembly GCF_000956105.1. Taxonomy (NCBI): domain Eukaryota; kingdom Metazoa; phylum Chordata; class Mammalia; order Primates; family Indriidae; genus Propithecus; species Propithecus coquereli. Next base: position 2,341,772 of record NW_012148653.1, on the reverse strand, counting down.
CCACCTTCCCTGCCGCCTGTGCCACCACCCATCCCTCTCCCGGGTCTGCCCCTCCCCTGCCACGTCTGTGGAAAGATTGTATTCAATGAAACCGGTCCCTGGTGCCAAAAAGGGGTCCCTGGTGTCAATTATGTTTTCAAGACTATTCAGTAGCAGCTCTGCTACCTACTACTTGAGTAACTTTGGGGACAATACTTAACTACTCTTTGACTTAGTTTCTTCTTCTGAAAAGTGAGGACAATCATATCTTTTTCATAGGATAATTGTGAAGATTAAATGAATCGATATGTGTAAAGTATTTAGAAGGCATATATAGCTACTATTTTATATGTGTTAACTATGATCACTAAATGATTGTGATGAGAATGAAACCTTTCTCTTAAGTGAATAGCCAAACTCAAGATCTCAATTTGACTTTATATGCTAAAAAAAACACTACCAAAAATTAGGATTAATTTACTCTTAATTAAATTCACATGTAAATTTTTTATCATAAATTTGGAAATCTCTTTTGTGCCTCTCATTAAACTTAAATTCAGAGTTCCTAAAATTTGCATTTTATTTGAGAGCACAGGATGGCAGCTTGGACAATTGGATGTTGGAAAACTTTAAAACAATGATTTGCATATCATTTCCCTGGTATAAGGAATTCTGATAGCTAAAATATTAAGAAACATTTTCCAATATTTTCTATTTGGGTGGAACATGGCGATATTAACATTGTCTTGACTTATTTGCTCCATATGGTTGTGAGCTCCATGGAGCTTGAGCTGAGTTTGAGTGTTCCTGTCGCAAATATCTGTGTCGATATATGTGAACTATGATCAGGGATCCAACAAGTCAACAAAGAAGTAACAGGGGAAAGACTGAGGTACGAAAACAGATGGTTCCCCTATTACCATTAAGTATGGAGATCCCAGAGGCAAGGACAGGGGCGACCACCCAAGAATTCAAACCTAGATTGAAGTAAATGTTATTCTAAAGCCTGAAAGGTTGGAGTGGGTCTCGGAGATAGTGGTAGTGCTCATTTACCTCAGCAAGGGCTTTAAATAGCCATGGTAATTGGTGACAACTTTATGTTCTGGTAAATGTGAGGTTTTTAGATAAAGCTGGGTAAGTTTAAAGGTTTGTAGCAGGGATTGTGTAGGATATTGTAAAAATTGTATTGAATCTGATCTTAAATACCCTAAATATAAAGGATTAAACTATGTTAATCTAGAAGTTCCACTATATTTTCTGTACAGCTGTGGCTATTATCTGTTGCTGCCTTGATGCTGAGGAGAAAAGATCAAGCAGTGACCTCTTTCTGCAGTCCATGCTGAGTAGAAAAAATTATCACACAAATAACTACTAATATTTGTTTTTTTTGTTTGTTTGTTTTTGTTTTTTGAGACAGAGTCTCACTGTGTTGCCCGGGCTAAAGTGCTGTAGCGTCATCCTAGCTCACAGCAACCTCAAACTCCTGGGCTCAAGCAATCCTACTGCCTCAGCCTCCCGAGTAGCTGGGACTACAGGCATGCACCACCATGCCCGGCTAATTTTTTCTATATATTTTTAGTTGTCCAATTAATTTCTTTCTAATTTTAGTAGAGATGGGGTCTCGCTCTTGCTCAGGCTGGTTTCGAACTCCTGAGCTCAAACAATCCGCCCACCTCGGCCTCCCAGAGTGCTAGGATTACAGGCGTGAGCCACCGCGCCTGGCCAATATTTGTTTTTTGTTTTTGTTTTTTTAAAATCTTTCCACTCTAGAACAAAGAAGTAGTAAAAACTTTCTAAGACTATGTAAGGACTATAGTGACTTTTTTTTGTATTTTTGAAACAAAAAGAACTAAGATACAATTTACACAACCCTAGCTAGACTTGAAGAAATTGAATCCCATGGACAAAGATTAAGGGATCTTTCTGCTACTGCCTTACTTGCTTCAAAACCATTCTCCACAATGTGAAAATCAGATGCTTAAACCTCATCAGTGACTCATTCCACATTACCCAAAGGATAAAGTCCCAAATCCTTAGTTGGTTTACCAAACCATCCGTTTTCAGCCCCCACTCACAATACCCCTTACCATCATCCATCTTGTTTGCCTTATTACACTTTAACTTCCTCAAACTGAACTTCCTTGAGTGTATACCGAATATTCCTTTTACTATCCACTATCCAACCTCACCATATACATTCACTTGATTAACTCCAATGTGTTCTTCAGTTCTAATTTATAACTCCAAGGTGAAATCTTCTCTTCACCATCAAATTAAGTGGTTCCCCCTTTGGGCTCTCATAATGTCAGGGCACATCTGTTTCAAACACTTTTATAGTGATATATTGAAAGAAGTGTTTCTCAAACTTCAATGCACATAGGAATTACATGGAGATCTTGTTAAAATGCACATTCTGATTCAGGGTGATGCCAATGCTGCTGCCTGTCCCCAGAATACAGAGTGAGTAGCAGTCCATCTGTTCTACTAGACCTGAGGGCAGGAACCTGTGAGCCCTACTTATATTAGGCCTTGAATGAACAGCTATTGAATGAATTTAAAAAGCAGTAGAATCTTAGCAATACAATTTAATTTTGAAATACAAGCAGTACTTAAGGATAGCCATTTGTTGCCTGCCTTCCCTCCTTCTGTAGCTTGGTATTCCCTTTTTTCCTTTCCCTTTGTTTCAAAGTTCACTGATATCTGGAACTGCTCTCTCAATCCCCTCCTTAATTATCCATTCCTTTTATTCCCTGGAGTCAACCCTTGAGTCATTTTCAACAGTAGCTCTTCTGAAAATGAAAAGAAAAGGAGCCTGGGTAGCTAGATGAAGAAAAACAAACTCCTATTCTCTTCTTCAGTCATCAGTTAGTCACTCTATTCTTCCTCTGGATCTCACCTCTCTGGACCCCAATAGACTATTTATCAAAGAATTGACAATACATCTCTAGACTCCTCTTTGGTGTTGTAATGCTCAGAAAGTCATTGTCTGGGTATTACTCAGAAATGAAAATGAACCTTATATTAGCCATTTGTTTACTTGTCTTTTAACATATAAGATTTGTCATAAGTCTTTAACATAAAAGACTTGTCTTTTAACATATAAGTAGCAGCCCTGGATTTGCTTTGGGAGGCCAGGCAGTAAGATTGCTTGAGGCCAGGAGTTCAAAGTTACAGTGAGCTATGATCACACCACTGAAATTCAACCTGGGAGAAAGAGTGAGACCCTGTCTCAAAAAAACAAAATAAAATTAAAATTAAAAAAATACATTTAAGTAAAGACTTGATCTTGTTTTAAACTTCTCTCTCGGAACATGGCGATATTAACATTGTCTTGACTTATTTGCTCCATATGGTTGTGAGCTCCATGGAGCTTGAGCTGAGTTTGAGTGTTCCTGTC
>NW_012148653.1:2308505-2336627 GCF_000956105.1 Propithecus coquereli | reverse complement strand
GGGTCTTCTTCAAGAATTCCTTACCTAGGCCGATGTCTGAAAGGGTCTTCCCAACATCTTCATTTAGAATTCTTAAGGTTTCGTGCCTTAGCTTGGATTTTAAAGTAAAATATATGACATTATATTTATATATGTGTGTGCATGTTATATATGTAAGATTGTATTTATATATGTATGTATATGTATGCATGTTCTATATGTAAGATTGATGTAGTCTGTATCTACCTAAACGTACGTGATGGATATAAAATGTATGTGTATATATAAATCTAATGTATACTTTGTATCTATATATATGCAGTTCGTGTATATCTGTGTGGGTATAGATATATATGCAAACCTATATTTTCATTTCTTGTAATAAAGCAGCTAAGATGTGTTAGAGCCGGTTCCCCTCGGCCCCAGGAACAGAGAGGCAGAGTCACCGAGGCTGCAAATGGCAAAGGAGTTTATTGGCTAGCTCGAGCTAGGGTCCAAGTCCCAGAGCACCAACGCAGTGGCCTCCCTATGAACCAGGACCCCGCCCCGGGGTAAAAGTGAAGCTTTTATACTTTCTTTTGCATACGACGTACCGGTGGCACACGACACGCAGGTTTTATACGACACATTGGGCACACCATCCCCCCTCCCCCCTTAGTCCATTGGTTCCTTCGAAAGTGGCTGATTGTTTTGACTCCTGATTGGTTGGCTCCAAGCCTCGGGATTTTTAATTTTCGCGCCGGTGCCAGTTGACCAAGAATGCTGGTCAACAACAGCCGCAATGCTGGCCGAGAACAGCTGCGATGCCCTGATGTGGTGAGCTGGTGGTATGTTTTCTTCTGATTGGCTCTCTCCTGTTTGTGGTTTTTGAGGTTATTAATGGCATCTCTACTTTACACTCCCGGCACTGGGCATTATGCTGAGGCACAACCTGTCATGAAGTTACTCCTGCTCTTACTCCTATATTTAACAAACAACTAAAAGCAAGCACGGTTATAGAAGCAAATGGCATTAGTTAGAATCAAAAAGAATGCATTTATAAAAACAACAAAGTACATTCTCCTACTATCAATTCCTGTCATTCAGATGTAAAAGAGATCAGAAGATAAACTCTTGGTAAATGTATATATTTATCTATTAACAATATGTTAGATATGCTATAGATTTTGCAGGAAAGATAACACCCCCCCAAAGACCAAGAGAATAAGATGATTATACTAGTGTGTGAAGTCTAATAAATTGAAAGACATATCTACATGATCCATGTTTCTAATTACCTGACATAGTGTGTGTTGTTAATAACTTTTCTGGAAGCCACAAACATAGCAGTAACACTTAATTATGATGCAGGCTACAATGTAACACAATGTAGTTTTTCTACTGCCTTCAAGATCACATAGGCAGCAGAACATACCATAATGAACTGTCCTGAAGACTCAAAGTACAGTTTTCAGCAAATTTGCAGTTGAGTATTCAGATTTTACAGTGTATGAAGTCTGACTTGAATGTGCTCTGCCACAGTAATTCTTATTTCAAAATATTCCCATTTTCTTTTTTCCATTGAAGACCATGTTAATAAAAAAGCCTATAGGATATTGAAAATAAATGGCCATAGTAAGCAAAGAACTACGTGGAACCCCAAGGATCTTTAAGATATGTTAATTGTTTTTTGTCCAGCAGATTTCTTGTGCTGCAATACACATGTTAATAAGTACTTCACACTCCCCCAAGGTGCTCAGTGATGAACACACTAGCGCAGAATTGTCAGCACACATTTATTCAATTATCCACTTGTAATCAAGAAAATATATTATTCTTTTTCTCTTGATATTTTGGTTCACATTGTCTAAGTATATGTCTAAAACATCAATAAGATTATAATTCACACAGTCGATGCTTAAATAGGAGAAACTATTTTAAAGGCTCTCAAATTATCTAATTTTTTTTTCTCTTTACTAACATTATTCCCCTCTTGCTACTACATTTATCTTAATTAGAAAGAGTAGCAGAGGGTTTGGAAGATGAAAAAAGAAAAGGAAATGTTAAAGACTTCCTAATAAGGAATACTATGTTGAATACTACCACTAATTATCATTAGTGGGAATTAGAAGGAGATTCCTTAAATGTGCATCTAATGCTATTTTTTAAAGGCTTAAGATATTTTACTTCAAGTTTTAATTCAACAATATCCTGTGTCACTCTTTAAAAATTACAGAAACTTTAACAACTCATTTTTTTCATATCAAATGAAAACTTCTCCCTTTTGAAGTCAATGTGGAGTGTCCCATTAATTGCTAGCCATAGGGCAACCACCACCACAACAAAATTTAGTCATGAATGAAAGGAGTTTACAGAAGTGCTTAATGTTAAGCAACCTCAATGTTACTCTCAGTTTGACTAACTTTAGATACTCTTTTCCTGATTATAGGCCCCAGACCTCCCTTTCTTATAGTATTTACTTTAGAAAACTTGGAATTGTAAAGTCTTCCTCTACCTCTTTCAGTTGTAAATCTTTTCCCAGCCTCTTGCCCATTTTATATCCCAGAAATATCATTCTCAAAGACCTGACAGCCATCCCTTTGAAATGTAATCTTCAAGCAAGATAGTGCTCCTTCCAGGCTCTATGGGAGGTTAGAAGCATAACTTTTATAGATAAGTGAAGATTAGCAAACCCAGATGGCCTAATCACACTGAGCAACTGTCCCTATGTAATGCCCTCTAATACAATACTTTTCTGCTAGCTCACCCTAGCACTTAAAAGTTCTCCCACAAGTTCTCTGACACCTATTGCAAGTCTTTAATAAAATATTTCTTGATAGTTTAACTCCATCTAGTATAATTTTTAAGACTTTATGTAGACGTACAATTTACTGTACAGAGTAAAGGAATCTGGATTAATGGCAATAGATTTTTGAAGTGGTTTAAATGAACATTGTAACACATAGCAATGCCTGTTCACTTGCCATGACTTGCCTTATCCTTGTAAGCCATACCGCTTTTCTCCCTACTTTCATCATTCACGATGGAAATATTCCTAAAATGTAGTAGCAAGCCATCTGGTTTTTTTCTTCTCAAAATGAAAGATTTGTTTCTCAAATTGAAAACAGTTTGTATGTGTGCGTGATTAGACAAAAATGCACATGTAGAAAATTCAAACAATGCAAACCATAGATTAAAGCAGTGTTCCTCAACCTTTTAGAAGTCATTATTGCCCCCCTAAGGAGCCTTTTTAGATAGTTTTTCTACTCACCTCACCATGAGATTTTAATACCACAAATATATGGTATATCTGTTTAGGTACTTTGACCCTTTGGGTTTCCATAAACCATTGTAATATCTAAGATTTGTTTGCCTCTGGCCCAAGAACCAATTTTTGCACTATTAGGATGATATTGCTTCTTTGAAAATAGATGGATTAAAGCACAAAGTAAAAAATCATCTACAATCCCATACCACAGAGGTGACTGCTATTCACCTTTAGACAAATGTCCTTTTAGTAAATATCTGGCTAACCATATTTTATATGCTTTCTTTTATTTGTTCTTGTGCTTTACTAACATAATGTAGACATATTTCCATATTAATATAAATAGACATCATCTCTTTTAAGTATATGCCATAATTTATTTAACTAATTTCCTGTGATATACATTCTTTCTTCTATTTTGTATTTTAAATAATGTTATGATGAACATCATGCCATATCATATTTGTGCATTTGATGTAATATCTTTAGAAATAATTTTTCAAAATGCAGTTTCTGAATAAAGAGGCACATCCATTTAATTTGCTTTTATAAAAATGGGCGGGGGGGGAGGAGGGTGGAGGGGACGGGTATATGCATACACAAAGAGTGCAATGCACACCACTGGAAGGATGGACATATTTGAAACTCGGACTTGGGGGGGAAGGGCAACATACGTAACCTAAACATCTGTACCCCCATAATATGCTGAAATTAAAAAAAAAAATTTCCAAACTATCTTCTCCAAAGTATTTACTAATTGACATTCTTTCATATCCTGTATGAGAATGCCTGTTTACAACACAGGGCATTATCAATTCGTTTAATCTTTGCCAAACTACAGACACAAAGTGAACCCTCAGTATTGTTGTTTTTTTTTTTTTTTTGAGACAGAGTCTTACTTTGTTGCCCTGGCTAGAGTGAGTGCCGTGGCGTCAGCCTAGCTCACAGCAACCTCAAACTCCTGGGCTCAAGCAATCCTTCTGACTCAGCCTCCCCAGTAGCTGGGACTACAGGCATGCGCCACCATGCCCAGCTAATTTTTTCTATATGTTTTTAGCTGTCCAATTAATTTTCTTTCTATTTTTGGTAGAGACGGGGTCTCGCTCTTGCCCAGGCTGGTCTCGAACTCCTGAGCTCAAACAATCCACCCGCCTCGGCCTCCCAGAGTGCTAGGATTACAGGCGTGAGCCACCGCGCCCGGCCCTCAGTATTGTTTTAATTATTTATTCTTTGATAACTAATTGGGTTGAGTTTTTTAATAAGAATATTGACAGAATAATGGCCAGAAAATATATTTAAAAAGTGCTCAACATCTCTAATCATTAGGAAAATGCAAATCAAAACCACAATGAGATATCACCTAATTCCAGTGAGAATGGCCTTGATCAAAAAGTCCCAAAACAACAAATGCTGGTGTGGATGTGGAGAGATTGGAACACTCTTACACTGCTTGGGACTGCAAATTAGTATAACCCCTGTGGAAAGTAATTTGGAGATATCTCAAAGAGCTGAAAGTAGAAATACCATTTGATCCAGCAATCCCACCACTAGGCATCTACCCAAAGACATCTGCACTCAAATGTTTATGGCAGCACAATTCACAGTTGCAAAGATGTGGAAACAACCCAAGTGCCCATCAATACATGAGTGGATTAATAAAATGTGGTATATGTATACCATGGAATAGTACTCAACTATAAAAAACAATGGTGAACTAGCACCTCTTATATTATCCTGGATAGAGCTTGAGCCCATCTTTCAAAGTGAGGTATCACAAGAATGGAAAAACAAGCACTGCATGTACTTGCCATCAAATTGGTACTAATTGATCAACACTAAGGTGCTCACATGGTAGTGATACTCATTGGGTGCTGCTCAGGTTGAGGTGGGGGTGGGGGTGAGTAAACTCACAACTAATGGATGCAGAGCACATTGTATGGGGGAAGGGCAAGCTCGCAGCCCTGGCTTGGGAGAGGCAAAGGCATTATATGTTTGTACCCCAAAATGTTTCTACCCCTATAATACTCTGAAATTAAGAAATAAATTTAAAAAAAGAATATTGACTATTTGCATATTTTAGAAAAGATTTTCCCGATCTCATAACTTTTAGCCATTTTGTCTACTTTTTTTCTAATAAACACATTGCCCAGATTACAATCATCATGTGCAATAATTACTGTTTTGTGCAGCCTTTGGGAATTCTACAGGGCTTTGTGCCCATTCATTTCACAAATTATTTTTGCTGCCTTATGAACTGATTCCAAGTATAAATAAAGATTATGATAACTGTAGATACATTAATGTATGTGAGCTTATTATTTGTATATGTGTTATGATTTATAAAATAAATTTTATAATTTATGCATAGGTATTTTAAAAAAGCATTTAAAATAATTGCAGATCCTTAATTATCATAGACAAGTGAATTCTCTTTTATTTAAGAAGAGCTCTAATATGCTAATGTTTTCTTTTCATACTGAAATTTATAAATCTTCTCAGTTCCCTTCACTTCTCAATCACTTCTCCTCTATAGACTTTGAACTGAAATATTTATTCGATTTGTTTTTGTCTTTATCTCTTTTGTAAAAGGAGATGACAAACAGAGTCTGAACACATCAGATTGATATGATCGTTGCTCTAGTTCCAGTTAGGCTTATTCCAAATATTTTTAAGTGCTGGTCATGTCAAGCAGTACCTGTTTTCATAGCTGGCACATTGTTTTATGCCATCTATTATTACCCATTTCTCCATATTTGTTCATGAGAGTTGTTATTGATACATTTTAATGCTTTGTTCATGTAAATACCAACATTTTCCCCAATATTTTGGATATAATAATCTGTATTTGGAAAGAAAAATGAAAGCCAATAATTATGCTTTAGATTTGATGATTTTTTGTTAGAAACATCTACATAACTTGACAGTATTTCATTAAACCTTACAGAGTTTACTTTAAAAAATACTCATCAATTGTTTTAATTTATGCATTAGGTTTACAATGCATATTTTTATTCAGATAGAATTCACATAACATAAAACACACTATTTTAACCATTTTAAAGTGTACAATTTAGTAGATTTTAGTATATTCAAAATGTCATACAACCATCACTACTGTCTAATTCCAGAACATTTCCATTATTCCAAAAAGAAGTACTAAACCTCCCAATTCCCCTCATCCTGCCCCCCACCCCGTTTCCTGACAACTAATCTACTTTCTGTCTCTGTGAATTTGGCTATTCTGAACATTTCATATAAATAGCATTATATAATAGGTAGTCTTTGGTTACTAGCTTATCTCATTAGCATAATGGTTTCAAGGCTCATTCATTCTGTAGTATATATCAGTGCTCTGTTTCTTTTTGTGGCTAAATAATATTCATTCCATTATAAGCGTATATACATTTTGTTTATACATTCATTAAATTGATGAACATTTATGTTGTTTTCACTTTTTAGCTAATATGAATAATGCTGCTATGAACAATTTGTGTATAAGTTTTTAGTATGAACATGTTTTAAATTCACTTGTGGATATATTAATACCTAGGAGTGGAATTGTTAGATCATAAGGTAATTCTGTTTCACTTCTTGAGGAACTGCCAAATTGTTTTCCACAACAGCTTCACCGTTTTACATTCAAACACTACAAACCATAGGGTTCCAATTTTTCCACATGCTAGCCAACACTTCTTGTTCTCTGGATTTTCTTTGTGTTGGTTTTATTATTGTAGTAGCCATTAAGTGAGTGTAAGTGATATTTCATTGTGACTTTGTGCATTTGTTTTTAAATTGCTCAATTTATAAATGCATATATGGTTTTATAAATGGAATTGTTAATGTCAAAATTATTTAAACCATTTTGAAACACGCTACATATCTTGTGGAATACTACCAAAAGTTTGTGATGGTTCTATATTACATTTATGAAAGAAAAAAACTTTCTGATAAAGTTGAGGATCTGACTGTATGTACTAAACTTTAACCTAAGTCACTATTTACAGTAGAGTATTTCAACCTCTAAAGACCTGTCCTTACTGAATTTGCAAAAGTAGTTTTAAAAGAATTGTACTAATAGATTTTTACACTAATGGAATGGCCACTCTGGCTTTTCAAGCCTAGTGTCTAAAGTTCTCAGAAAAGGGAAAAAGATCACACTTATTTATAACCTTTCTTGACATGAACTTCCATTAGAGGGAAAAAACACAACTTCTGATTGAAAAATATATTTACATAATACCAATATTAAAACCATTCTTTCAGGGTAAGCTAAACACATCTAGAAATTCCATTAACTCTATTAGGACTGATAGTCATTAAGTATTTCTTTATACAACATTTTGCTTCCCTGTAGGCAGGACAATAAAAAAACGTAAAATTAATTAAAACAATATAGGGGAAGGAGGAGTAGGAAAGTCACAGTAACAGTATATGTTTTAGATTTTTTTTACTGATAAATAAGGATAACTTCTTTGGTTTTTGTTTGATTTGTTTTTTAAGCTAAATTTAGCAGTGGAAGATTGTTTGCCGACTTTAGTGACACTAATGTTAATAAGTTCTGATAACCCACTACCATTGGACCAGCCACAATTGCTTCTTTGATTTGGGTTATATTATAGGGATTTTAATCACTTTTCAAAAGCCTTGCTCAAAATACTTTAATTTTAATAACAAAAATAAGTGTCTTCCTATCATTTTCTTAGGAATTCTACTGGGGCATTCTGCAAAAGTTGCAAGTGTGGCCTTGGTTTTACTAAGTACAGTGATGTTGCCCATATTTTAAAGTATCTAGCCAGTAGTTATGGCTTAATCAGCATTTGCCAAAGTTTTGAGGACTTCTGAGGAAAAAAAATGCAAAAAAATACAAATATCTTCTAATAATTCCCATATCCCCCCTTTTCTTCTTCACATGTGTGGGAGACCCAGGCGGTGATGGAGAGGAGCAAAAACCTCCCCTTCTCTTTGATTAGTTGAGAAGGAGAATGATCCTCTAGGAATAGCTAAAATTTCTGAGTTCTTAAGCTACTTGAGAGTGAAATTAAAATTTCCTGGAGTGACTGAAGGCAAAATCATAAATTAAAGGAATTATAATAAGGGAAATAAACAGATTACTCCAAAAGGTTCCAAAGGAGATTCTAGATATATTATTTTAACATACTATATTATTTAAAATCGCCTTTATGTTTGTCTCCACAAGGTCTGGCAAAAAATAAATAAATAAATAATAGTGCCTTTACATTTGACTCTTTGAATAAAGTATATGTGTGTGTATGTTATAATTTGTTGGATATTCTTGCTCTCAATTCTTGATATCTTGCATGATAGCATGTCGTACTATGTGACTTAGGCAGAAATTCCTCCCAGCAGCAAGCAGAACATTTCACAGTGACATTTTAAGACATATATAAAGATATTAAAATTTGTCTCTACAAATGCAAAATTTTAAAGTAAAAGCAAATAAAATTGTTTTATCTTTATTCTTTCCTACATGAACAGAAAGTATTTTATTTGTGGGCCTTTTTATAAATGCTGGAATGCCTCTCCACCCCCAAATCATAGTATTTTTAATTTCATGATTCTAGATTGAGTCATTAAATTAAGTTTAACAATACATAGCTATTAATCATTATAACTGATACTGAGTCACATTAAAATAGTGGAAAGTTAGGACACAATTTCAATATGCATGAATATCCATTAGCATAGTATAGTCATGTTATCTGCAGATAGAGACAGTTTCATTTCTTCGTTTCCCACCTATATGTTTTTTATTTCCTTTTCATGCCTTATTGCACTGGCTAGATCTTTCATTACTATGTTGAATAAGAGTGGTGAGAAAAGACATCCTTGTCTTGTTCCCGATTTTAGGAAGAAAGCATTCAGTCCATTCACCATTAAATATCATGTTAGCTGTAGGTTTTTTAATAGGTTCTCATTATCATGTTAAAGATGTAGCCCTCTATCCCTTTATTGTTATTTTTCTTAGAGTCCTTATCATGAATGGGTGTTGAATTATGTGAAATTTCTTCTCTGCATCAACTGATAACAATCATGTGATTTTTCTTCTTTATCCTGTTAATATGGTGGATTACATTGATTAATTTTCAAATACTAAACCAGCCTTGCATCCCAAGAATAAACTCCACTTTGTTGTGATGTATAATTCTTTTACATATCACTTAATTCTATTTGTTAATACTTTGATAAAGATTTTTCATGTATGTTGATGAGAGATGTTTGATATCAGGTTAATAGTAGCTTCATAAAATTAATTGGAAAGCATTCCAAACTCTTTTTTTTTTTTTTTTGAAAGAGGTTGTATAGAATTGGTTTTCCTCCTCAACTAATCAAAGAGAAGGGAAAGTTTTGGCTAATTCTTCTTTAAATGTTTGGTAGAATTTTTCAGTGAAAACATCTGGACATGGAGACTTCTTTTTTGGGGAGTGTTTTAATTATCAATTCAGTTTCCTCAATAGTTGTAGGGTGATTCCAATAATTAATTTCATATTGGGTGAGTTGTGGCAGTTTGTGTTTTTTATAGAATAGGTCCATTTCATCTAAGTTGCCAAATTAATATATGTAGAATTATTCATATTAGTCCCTTATTATCCTTTTGATGTCTGCAGGGTCTATATCAATAATGCTTGTTTCATTCTTCATATACGTAATTTGTGTCTTTTTTTTCATTGTCAATCTTGCTAGAAGTTTGTCAATCTTATTGATCTTTTCAAGAGCCAGCTAATTGCTTCATTCACTTTCTCTACTGCTTTTCTGTTTTCAGTTTTGTTTATTTCTCTCTTTATTATTTCTTCCATTCAGCTTGCTTTGGGTTCATTTAACTCTTCTTTTTCTATGTTTTTGAGGTGGAAGCTTAGCATATTGATTTTAGGTTTTTCTTCTTTTCTAACTTATGCATTTAGTACTATCAAATTTCTACGTAGTACTACTTTCGTTGCATCCCATACATTTTGATATATCATGTTTTCATTTCCCTTCAGTTTTCTTAAAACTTTTTTTTTTTTACTTATAGATTATTAACTAGTTTTTTGTTTGGTTTTTTGTTTATTTGAGACAGGGTCTTGTTCTATTGTCCGAGTTAGGGTGCAGTGGTGTCATCATAGCTCATTGCAACCTCCAACTGCTGGGCTCAAGCGACCCTCCTGCCTGAGCCTTCCGAGTAGCTGGGACTACAGGCTTGCACCACCACACTCAGCTAATTTTTGTATTTTTTGTAGAGATGGGGTCTCACTATGTTGCTCAGACTGGACTCGAATTCCTGGCCTCAAACAATCCTCCCTCCTAGGCATCCCAAAGTGCTAGGATTATAGGTGTGAGCCACTGTGCCCAGCCTATTAACTAGCTGTTTGGTCTTCAAATGTTTGGAGATTTTCCTGTTATCTTTCTATTATTGATTTCTTGTTTGATTCTATCGAGGTCAAAGAACACACTTTGTATGATTTCAATTATTTTAAGTCTGTCAAGGTTTGTATTATGGCCATTCTGGCTACATGTTCCATGGATATTTAAAAAGAATAGGTTTTCTGATGTCTTTGGGTGGATTATTCTGTAAATAATGATTAAATACTATTGGTTTTTGATGTGATACCCAGTCAGTAGATTTGGATCCCTAGTTCCTGAAGAATCTAGCCCTGTATACCATTGGTGCTTAGTAAGGGTTTGTTGAACTGCTTGGAACTCCCATATTGTTACCCTTATTCCTGTTACCATATGTGCCTCTCCTGTGGTCTGCTAAAATTTCCAGGAAAAGGACAAGCAGCTGGCAATGGCACCCTGAAGGACTTAATTAGGCAGGTGACAGTGATAATTCTGCATAACAAACAACCCAAAGCTCAGAGATTTGCAATACCGATCATTTATTTCATAGTCAAGGGTCTAGAGTTTGGCTGTGTTTTAACTGATCTTATTGGTGCTTGCCTGTGCTCTGTCTACAGGCTATGCTGGATTCTGGATTTTGGGTTAGATTAAAATCTATTCCATATGTCTTAACTTTGGGATCCATGCTGAAAAAGCAAAAGCTAGCTGGATCATGTTCTTCTCATAGCAGAGAGTGTAAGCTCCAGGACAGCTGGCAGAAACTTGTAATGTCTCTTAAAGGCGACAGTGTCACTTCCACTTAGGTTCCATTGTCCAAATCCAGTCATAGGGAAGTTCAAAGCTAATGTATTGGATGTGTACATTCTGCCTATTTCAGTAGGAGCCACTTCAACATTGCATGTCAAAAGTCATGGATGTGTATTACAGTGTGGAAGCAATTATTCAATATTCCTCTGACTTTTCCAATCTTTAATATTTTCTACTTTATACGGGGGTAAGGAAAATGAAAATTAACCCTCCACAGAAGAATTAACCCTCCACATGAAAATCCTTATTTGGATAGCAAACTATAAAGGATATTTTCCTTGACATGCGGTTGTCTTATACATTATATTTTGGGGAATCCAAAGAAATGGCTTTAATGAATTAACAAGAATATTCTTAAGAATGTACTTCATACTACATCAAAAGGAATATATTTTAAAATTCAGGCTATATTCTCTGACTTTTTTGGGTTTTGAACTATAGGTAGGCATTTTATTGAGAGGATTTTTTTGGGGGGGTATCCTTTATAAACCTGCACAGCTAAGCTAAATACAAAGACTTAAATAGGGCTCAATCACATCAATTTGATGGGGACATGTGTGTGTATGTATTTGATAAAACATTTGCATGTGTCATTAATTTTTAGAAGCTTTCAAAAGGTTTTGTGAATCATAAATTTATAAATTGTTTGGTGCATCTCAGATAGTTACCACAGAATCCTACCAGATGATATATGTTCAGGATTTTTCAAGTTACAACTTAAATTTATTTGAAGAGAAACAATAGTTGTTAAAAATACAGCAAAAAGAAACAGAACTCTTGGGATATAATTTTTAATTTAAATTCAGAACAGGCATGTAGAAACTGATATTCTATGTATTCACAGGGTGACAAAGAACCACTCTTACCTGCAGGAATAGTGGCAATGATTGTTCAGAGTCCATTCATGATACTAATTGGGTTGCAGTTGAAGTAGTACTTTTAATGATATGGACACTTGTTTGCCAAGAATTGATGTGGGACCACCAAGACATTAACACAGACTATTTAGCACAGAAGGAGCCAGTAATGACACTCAATCACTCCTTGTCAGATTGATTTGAATTCAAACCAACAATCCAGAAGAGAGGGACCACCTCATTAATAGTTTTCTTGGGTCAAGATCAAGAAAAAATAAGAACTGTTTTAAAAAATTATTTATGTTTGCAAGCATTCATGTGAATGACATTTGAAACACAATTACCAGAACAAAATAAAAGCAGCTAAATTAGAATTCAATTAGAGCCTTTCCAATATTTGTCAAATAAAAAGTAGCAAATTTCACTAAAGAAAATCAATGAAGGAAACAATTTAGAACATGCTTATTGCTATTTGACTTTTGTCAGTTGCAGGAAAGGGAAAGTTGAAATATTGGCAGTAAATAGACCTTAAAGTTATTATTTTTCTTCTAATTTTCTCTTCCTTTATGACTTCTTATTCCTTGAAATATGGCAATAAGCAATATGTAGGGAGGTCGGCATTGGATGGGATCAGTTGTTGTAGTTGAAATATTCTTCTCTACTGATGTCTCTGTTATGAATCTTTTTTTTCCCATCCTCTTTCAGTGTTAATTTGCCTCCTCTTCCCCGTTTCCTCTCATGATTATGTACTTTTGCAACTTTAATAATGACCCCGCATGTCCTTCACTGGCCTCTCTTCCAAAGAACCCATCCCATATGCTGAGCTGCCTACTGGAAATGTTCCGTAGGATATCTCCATGTTGCCCCAACATCTCCCTTCTCTTATTTTGCATCCCGTCTGCTCTCCTCTTTCCCCAAGTAACCCAAATTAACTCATTGTCTCTTGATTTACTAATTAGTTAATTCTGGCACCTAAGTTGAAATCTCCATTATCTTCGATATTTTTCCTGTCCTTTAACTTAAAAGCATATCTGTTACCAGACCAAACTGGGAAGGAGGAATTGACATCCATGACTGGTTTCCAGAGTTTTACCTTTATGTTATTAACTATGTTGGTAGTCTTAGGTATTATCTGCTTCATTATTACATTATTCCACCAAACCTACCTACTTCGAATTCTTACTGCCCAATGCCTAGGCCAAAAATGATAAGCATGTGACACATGATCTTTGGAAGATATTTCATTTGACCTTGACATTCTCTCCTAATGTTCCTAGACATGGCTTTGAAATTAAATAGAGTGTCTCAGAAAGTCAAAATCAATTATAGTAACAATGGCACAGTATGAAATATGTCTGAAATTGTGGCCTGTATTATTGTAATTTCCTGTAAAACACTCTTCTTGCCTGCAGATACTTTCACTCTGAATATATTGTGCAAACTTTCATCAGATAAATGTATCTGAAGCATATTTCTCATTGTGTCATTTTACCATTCCACATGAATGTAATCATTGTCTGTTTATGCTGGGACGTGGAAATGTTCAGAAAGCCCTGATTAATGAATTAATGTGATTACTGCTTCACAACTGTGTCCCTACAACTTATTGGTGCTAGTCTTGGAGGATCTGGTGGAAAGAATAGCTGTTCCCTGTGCAGCAGACCTCTCCTCCTGTTTGGCATGGATGTTTTCCAAATGATCCCACCTGCTTCTTTTATCCATAAAATTATCAAATTTTCTAGTTTGCTGATGGCACCCTATTATTTGATTTTAGTGTGAGAATGGAAAGACTCTCGTATACAGTTTCTGTCATTTCAGTGGAATTTCACTGGAGAATAAAATAAGATAAATAAATGTCTTTATTCTAGTATTTTATAGATTTTTAACACTTTATATTGAAATAATTTTCAGCTTAGAAAAAAGTTTCAAAAATAGTACATAGACCTTTGATGCACCCTTTGTCCACCTTCTTCAAATTTTAACAACTTACATAATCATAGAACAATTATTAAAATCAGAAAATTAGCATTGATTCTAATTAACTAGTTAATTAATTAGTTAAATAATCTATAGATTAGTCCTGCTTTATAAAGTATAACATTCAACTATTAACATATTGACTATATTTATCCAAAGTTTTGTTTTTACTTAATTTAAAACAAAGAAATTTTGCACTTAGAATAGTGATTAATCTTAATATTTGATAAGTAAAATAACAAAGTACAGTAAAATAATTTTTCATTATATTTCCATTGTCTTTTTTCTTTTCTTTCTGAGACAGAGTCTTGCTCTGTTGCCTGGGCTAGAGTACTGTGATGTCAGCCTAGCTCACAGCAACCTCAAACTCCTGGGCTGAAGTGATCCCCCTGCCTCAGCCTCCCGAGTAGCTGGGACTACAGATGTGTACTGCCATGCACAGCTAATTTTTTCTATTTTTAGTAGAGATGGGGTCTTGCTCTTGTTGAGGCTGGTCTCGAACTCCTGACCTCAAGTGATCCTCTTGCCTTGGCCTCCCAGCGTGCTAGGATTACAGGCATGAGCCACTGTGCCAGCCTATTTCCATTTTAAAAAAATTTTCTAACATGATATTTTTACTTGTCTAATTATTGTTTATCCTAGTGGACTATATTCATTGCAATGAGCAATCTCTACCCTTACATGATCAGACCTTAGCAGGTTTTTGTTCTTTGCAACCTATAAGTTGAATATAGTAGAATCATATAGAAATCCTTGCATGGGAACCAAAGTGTAATGTGTCTCATTCAAAGTGGAACTAGTTGTTCTCTCTGTCCCTGTCTCTGTCTCTCTCTCAGTATCAGTAGTCACAACCTATTCAATATTAACTCACTGAATATTCAATACATTAATGACTTATTGAATATTCACTGAGATTTTTTTCTTCTCTCACTGTTCTCTCTTATTCAAAACTTTCTGTTCCCTTACAAATGGCCACATAATGACCACCATAACCAAAGTAGGTGATCTTTCAGCTCTATTTTTCACCATAGCCTGGAAACTCCCCTTTGTTATTCTTTGTTCATAATGAAAAAGGAATTGCTAAATCTTACTTGTTTTGGGAGGACAGGCCACAGATGTTGTCACAGGCTTGCATGTAAATGCCTTTCTGCCCCTTTGGTCAGGTCCTTTTTCTGACTAAACCAGACTAGTCTTTTCTACCTAGCAACCACCTACCCCAAATATAGTAACTTACATAATAATCATTCATTTGCTCACAGTTCAGTGAGGTCATCAGTTTGGGCTGGCCTCAGCTAGGACAGCTTATCTCTGCTCTACATGAGATCAGCTAGGCTCATTCCTATGTCTGGAACCTCAGCTAGCATGGCTGAGCTTCTCTTCCTGTGTGTTCCCTCATCCTCAAGGAGACTATTCCAGGCTCATTCATATATTGACGAAAGGGGTACCAGAAACAGCAAAAGAGAGCCATCCCAAATACGTAAGTACTTGCCATGTCTCTTCCTTGTGTTACTTTTGTTGATGTCCCATTGGCCAAAGCAAGTTACATGTCCAACCCCAGATTCAAGGGTTGCGGAAGTAGATTGTATCTTATGTTAGACAACGTTGCACCATCACATTGAATAAAGACATGTATACAGAGATGGACGAATTTGTGGCCTTTTAAAAAATCTGTCACATTAATCTCGGGAAGTGGAGTGTTATAATGTAGAACATAGCTATTTAGGACAAAAGGGGATATGGACAAGCATTTCCCCAACCAGGCCTCTGAATGAATGAGCAGCTCCAGAATATGGCTGACACTCTGAGGTCAATAGGGTATCATAACTGTATTCATATTGATGCTGTTTATTTTATTAATAATTATAATGATCTCAACAAGAGAGTCATGAAACAGGTTGAGGAAAAGTATATAAGTAGAAAGCATACACCCTATCTATAGTCAATCCTTTGATTTTAATCTAATTAAGACTAGATGACAATGATTGAATACCATTGTCCCTGATGGCTGTTCTGTATTACAGAGAAATTATTAATACAAAGGTGGTAAACTTCCTAGTGTGAAAGAATCCACACTGCAAAAAAGAAAAAAAAAAAAAAACGCCATCACTAATTAACACTAATGAAGTCAGTGCTGGAAAAATGGGAATTTACTCTAGCTTTCCTTTCTTCTTAGTGGCCCTAGTGGGCTGAAGTTGTACATTTTTTGGTTTTGCTTGAAAATTGCATAGATACTGCCCACTTTGTGTTTTTATAATGGGTAAACAGAATCAGTAAATTCCCAGTAGCTGGTGTTTTGCTGTGTGAAGGTGGACAATCCATTTAAATGTAGTCATGTGAACTTTTATGTTCTGGAATATTCCTGAGACACGAATTTTAGAATTGGACACATCCATGAACAGAGTTCTCTATGAGGTCAGCAGGATGCCATACTTCTTTCCATGCACTAAAAAGTGCACCTTGGTTCTGAAAGGCTTGATAGTCTTTCAGAAAGTGAACATTCCAGTCTTCACTCTGCTTAGATTCCTTCTCAGGGAGAGAAGGGTTCCCACTAGTGAGCAGAAAATCAATTCCTGACTTTCTGGAGCTGCTGTAAGTTTTATTTACCAGTAGGACACCATTATCTCTTTTGAAACCCTGCTGGTCTAACCATTAGCTCCCTTTTCAGGCCCTTGCTGTTTCTGAGTTACGAGTTTTATGCAGTATACAGAAATGTCCTTATTTTTAAAAATAGAATTGCATATAGAAATCTGTTTTCCTCAGAGATAGTTTTTGCCAGAGAAAACCTACAAGGAAGTAGACCACAATTGACCTCTGCCTGACCCATTATATGGCTGTATTTAGATTCTAGTCTCCATAAAATTATCACAATGGCTTTGTATGTTGAAAATAGATATTTAAGTTCCTTTGAGTGAAATACTTTAGTTATTCTTTGTCCTGGTTCAGTCATATAAGCCCTGAAAAGCATGCGTCCTAAAGGGTTTGAGTTCTGAGTTAAGAAAGGACAGTACTCCTTTGCTTTCAAAGGGGACCCTTTACCATGAGAAAATTCCTATAATGAAGTTGCTGTTTTTAAAGTATCATTTATTAATTCCAAAATCAATTTGAAAATAACTTGAGAACTTTTAAATAATCCCAGTATATTACTATCATAGAAAACTGCTTCGATTGAGAGAAAAATGAACTAGAAATAACTATCAAGTAAGTACTACTTTTAGTTTGAGATAATAGTTGAAAACAGTACAGTTGTCCAAAATTTATAATAAAGTACCAAGTGATTTTCAAGACTTTTTTCCCTATGTATCTTTTTTATTGTTAATAATTTTTGTTATGTAATAATAATAATTTATCATTTATTGAGCGCTTTCTTTTTTATTTTTTTATCTCAGCATAGTACAGGGGTATAATTGACAAATGTTTAGGTTACTTATATTTAGGTTATTGTGCCCCACCCGATTCAGAGCTTCAAGCGTGTCCATCCCCCAGACGGTGCACACTGCACCCATTAGGTGTGAATACAGCCATCCCCTCCTCCCCCTCCCACCTGCCTGACACCCGATGAATGTTACTACTATATGTGCACTTAAGTGTTGGTCAGTTAATACCAATTTGATGGTGAGTAAATGTGGTACTTTTCCCTGTATATCTTTTTTAATTAAAAAGGTTACTTTGAAATTTTTGACCCTTCAAAATAAAGGCATATCTTGAAAAACAAAAAGAGCAATATGGTTAAACATTGAAGAACTGTGAAATGTTAAAAGCCTCCCTGGTGAGTGTGTACTTCATTTTATTACATCTGTGAGAAAAACCAACCAACAAACAAAAACTATAAACTTTTGATAGACATTTTTATAATTTATTTTTAATAAGTCATGCTGCATATTCTGTCTCTTAAATCAGGGTGTATCAGACAAGACTTAGAACTATTCTGTTTAGAAACTAATAAAACCATTTTTAGGGGGAAAAAGAGTAGTATGTGCTGTATTAATCATCTAGAAATAAAAAATAGCTTCAGTTCTGATATTTCCTAAGACCCGATTAAACCATATATAACCAGTATAGTCTTGTGACTAAGGAATAGCACACATCCTGATTTCAGGTAGCAGTTTTCTTTCTGTGAGGTGAAACTTAGAGGGAATGCTTTTTTAGGGTTAACAATGCACCTGACAATTTATTGCAGTGAACATATTAATCATCATTTAACAACATACAAGTAGTGGTACCCATGGTATGCTGTGGGAGAAACCAGTTATACTTTCATGGTATAGCCATTTTCTCAAGAAACAATGCTGACTCTCATATGAAATAACCTCAGAACGTTTAAATTAGTGGTATGCTGAAGCCAACTTGTACCAGCTCAGAAAAGCCTGGTAAATGATACAAATCACTGCCCCCTCACCCCAAAAAAGAGCTGTTAAACATTCAGCAACACAACACTGAATTTTAGACTTTAAACCTTTTTAAAACAATTAGGTTCTACATGATCTTATTTTGAATGAATATCTTTTCATTGCTCTTACTGTGGACTCTCAGTTTAAGTTATCAAATCAATTAAGCATTTTAAAAAATCATTTATCTTAAAAAACATGATCCATCTGTCCTTGTGCATATTTGCTGTTATGTCAAATTGTACCTCCTATTAGAGTTCCCATTAATGTACCTGCATTTTGATTATTCCAGTGTGTGTGGAAACCCTTTTACTCCCCCAGAGATAGATGCTTTATCTTGTCTACAAAAACAGAATTTTCAGTTGATTAGTTTTTATTGTAAAGCTGCATTTTACACTTTTTTTTCTTTTTTTTTATTTCAGCATATTATGGGGATACAGATGTTTAGGTTATGTATGTTGCCCTTGCCCCCCCCCAAGTCTGAATTTCAAATATGTCCATCCTTCGGGTGGTGCACATTGCACTCTTTGTGTATGCAAATACCCATCCCCTCCTCCGTTCTCCCCTCTCCCCTCTCCCCCCTGCCCAACATCCAATAGATGTTATTCTTATATGTGCATTTACTTTTATATGGAGACAATTATATGCACCTCATGTTTTTTTAAAAAGAATGTTTAATTAATTGTTTTCCAAAAAGAAGCAAAATAATTTATTTCCTCAAAAGAGGGACATGAATTTCAGTATTTATCCATGAAGTTTATACAGTTTATATATGTATTGTAATTGTCATAGAAACACTTTCCACAATAAGATATCTTTGTAATTATGCATCTAGAATAATTTGGTATATAAAGCACTGATATTAAAGAGTGAACAATTGTTGTAGGTCACAGAGCTTTGCTTTAGCATTATTTGTTTTACTGCAGGATTCAACATAAGGCAGGTGTCTTGTCTCATGAAGTTTATTATAGCAATTATTAGCAAGAGCCCTTATCCCATATTTTAACTTATAATCTCCAAACTTAAAATAGTTTTATTGAAAGAACTTCCCCCTTTGAACTCTAATAACACAATTTTGTTATAGGAGGTATCACCCTGCAATATAATTGTTGACTTGCTCATCTGTCAACTTCTCAGTGACAGAAACCATATTATATATTACATATTGCTGTAAGAGATTGGGCATCTGGCATAGAAAAGTCACTCAATACCAATTTGAAGAATAAATGAATAAATATTAAGAGCCAAGATTGGTGGTATAAATAAGAAATCCAGTCATTAATAAAAGAGTATACTTGAATAGTGTACTCAATACTTGAGTACTTGAATAGTGAGGGAAGACTCCATTGCATTGGTAGGACCTTCAGAAACATTGACTTTATAAATGGAAAGGGCAGGAAAGTGGGTTGGATAGGGGAAACTGCATGAGCAATAGTGCTGAGATATAACTTCAAATGTATTTGAAGTTCAGTAATGGGCCAGGTTGGTTGAAGCCAAGATTCTCAGAAGTTAATTCTGGAGAATTGGAGTAACACCAGGTCATGGGGGAAATTGAAAGTTTATTCTGTTGGTCATGGGAAACCACTGCGATTTTCCTTAAAGACCTGATTTAGAAAAATTCCTCTGAAATAGATTGTGACAGGGGTGAAATTACAGTTGGAGAAGGATGAGAAAGCCTAGACTATTAGACAGTTAGTGCCATGAAATTCACTGCTATTTAAATGTACCCACAGTCTCCATGTCCAAATGTAAAAAATAATGCTAAGGCAAAATTATTCCCAAATACTAAATTGTTTTAGACCTTCTTCCCAGAAAAAAATACTTCTAAATTCTATGTTCATACTGGGCTTGGGTATAGTAAAGACTCTCAATTTCATCACTAGTCAATACAAATCTATTGATTGGAACAGTCAAAAATGTGAAGCATTAAATTCAAAATAATTTTAAATATACACATATATTAATATTTACTGAGACTTTTTGACAAATATAATACAGAATCAGAGTCACGAAAGAGAGGGAAAATATGCACTGGGTGTTTCAGGTATTTCAGTTCTCAGAGGGAAATGGGAATAGCTAACATTTACCCACTAGTACTGTATAGTAGTTGTAGAACTTGTCATTTACAGGTGTCTTATCTAGAGCTGCTAAAAAAAAAAGCCATAGACTGGGTGACTTAAACAATGAAGATTTATTTCTCACAGTTCTGGAGGCTGGGAATTTCAAGATCGAGTTGTTGACAGATTCAGTTACTGGCGAGGGTCAGCTTCCCAGCTTATAGACAGCTGCCTTCTCTCTTTGTCCTCACAGGGCAGGAAAAAAAGGGCTCTAGTATCTCTTCCTCTTTTTAAAGGGCACTAATGCCATAATGAGGGCCTACCCTCATGACCTCATCTAAACCTAATTTTCCCCCAAAGACCCCACCTCCAAATACCACCACATTGGGAGTTAGTGCTTCGGTATGAATTTTGAGGGAACATATTCAGTACATAACAACAGATATTATGTTATTATCCAATGAGAGGTACTATTCTTCCCATTTTATAGATTAGGAAACCAAGATAGAGATGGGTAAAATACTTACCCAAGATCAATGTCTATGGGGCTGGGGGGTTGAGAAGTGGGCAGGATTTGAATCTGGATTCCTAGGAACAATGTTTTTAACCCATTCTCTGAATCAAAGTAGGGTATTGACAGTTTAATGAGGATGAGGTAGCAGATATGTGTAAGTATGAGTGTGTGAATGTGTTTGTCTCTCTGAGAGAATGAGAGAGTGAGAGGAAGGGAAAGAGAGAGCATGAGGAATAATAACAGGTACAATAGTAATTTACTACTCTCACTCTGAGGTATGGGTATTCTGTTCTAGAGGTATAACTAAAAGGAATAATTTTAATCTGATTCTTTTAAGCATGTCCACCAGGTGATCATTTTGTAGACTCCCACAGCTCTTGTAACAGTATATCTGGACAGTAAAAAATGTCTTGTTAAATATATATTGGACGCTATGAGCGAAGTGCTACTAGTAATGCATCCTTTTTCTTCCAGGAATCTCCCCCTAATAGTGAAGAAACATTTCACAATGTTGACCAATAAAGAAACCTTGTTTTCAACAAGAGCAACTTATGCATATGCATGCATACAAACACACACACATCCACAGAATAAAAGGAGGAATAATCTTATTTTATAAAACAATTTATGTTCCAGTGTTCTATCTATTGAAAATAAGAAAATAGTTCATCGACTATAATAAAAAAGAGGAAAGAAATTAAAAATGAACAGAAAAAAAATAGTCAAGGGAAGAAAGCTATATTGAGGAAATTCTCTTGACAGTCAATATTATTTTTAGCTTTCCTAATTCTCCTTCCTTGATAATATCAGCAGTTTTACTATTATAATCTTAATGACTTTGGAAATGCAAACTTGATAGAAAGTGTGAAAGTAGAAAGGAAAATTCCCAATTTTTGCTTTTTCTTGAGGCCTTGACAAAGTCCATTTTAGCACAGTGGAAAGATATGTTATCGATTAGGAACATTTAGCTAATGTTGGAGCAAAAAATATTTCAATAATTTACAATATAATACATTCTGAGATGGCAGCAGTGTCTGCCATTTAAGACTGACATGTCTTAAAATAGTGTGATAGGTTTTAAAAAGATTCCAGAAGAAGAAGGTACACATGTACACACACGTATGCAATTCCAACTATCTGCAAAGGGCCAGAGAGTAAATATTTTAGGTCTTTACAGGCCACATGGTATCTATTGTAGCCACTCATCTCTGCTGATGTTGTGTGAAAGCAGTCATATACAATATGTAATTAAATGAGCATAGCTGTGTTCCACTGAAATTTTATTTCCAAAATAAGCAAAGAGCTACATTTTGCCCACAGGCCATAGTTTGCTGACCCCTGATCTAAAATATATTCATATATTACATATAGAGGGATAGCTTCTACTAGCAAGCAGTAGTAATGGGTGTACACATAATTTTAAGCCCTTAAATAGCTAAATTCATATCAAATCATGCAACTTTTTTTAAAAAATTGAACATTTATATATTTTATACTTGATCTGATACAACTCTTCCTATTAATATTTAATTCAAGTGAACGTTGTTGAAATGAAGTGACATCTTCATATTCAAAACTGCTTCAAATATATTCATGCTATTCTGTGCCTTAAATAGAATCTGTGAACAATTCTCATAAAATAGGTCCTGAATTATGTCAAATAAACTTGGAAAATAATTGCAGAATATTACTTACCATTTCTTATACATGATTTGGCTTAACTAAGGTTCCAGTATTTGTGTATGATAGCAAGTTAGGTGGTGGTGGATTGATACTTATCTTAAGCAGTCACAGTGACACTAGCAATTGGTCAGAAACAGTCAAGTTCAAAGGAAGCAAGTGAAAAAAGATAGGAGAAATTTATTTAGATATAAGATAGACAATTGTTGAGTCTTCCTATGACTAATAGAAAAACAAAGAACTATAGTAGATTTTTAAAAAGCATTTCAATCAGTAATTTTACAGATTTCTGGGATGTTGAATTGTTTTATGAATTAATCTCTGTGGAGTTGTTTGTTCTTATATAGGAATTTGAATTTGTTCTCTGTCTCTCTCTATATATACACACACACTCATATATATGTTCTATGTGGCTCTATATGTTTTGTTCCATTAGATACATTGGAACACATAGCTGTTAAAAAATTATTTGTGAAACAGAGTCCCACATTAAAAACAGTTCCCATTTTTGTTTGTCATTACTCAGAACAAAAGAGTATTCGGTGCTTAAACAAAATAGAAAAATAATTTTAAAAATAGACAAGAAAATAAACTTAATAAATATGATTTTCCCATTAGTCCTATAATTTATTTTAATAAAAAAGGAGTGCAAGTTTCAATGTAGCATTGTTCTGAGGCCTTTATGCATATCAGGATCTTGATTAATATTTGTCATGGAAAGAGTTTTTCGGTTAGTGAAAGTCAAAATAACAAAATAAGATATATCAAGTAAATAAACATAACCTGGAAGTTTTGAAATCAAGGTAACAAACTGATCTCATCATGTGTCTAAAGTCTATTATTTCTAAAGCAGGTAAAGCTATCATTATAAATAGGGCAGCATTATATGTACTTTTCTAAATATTAAATTGTTTGCAGTATATGCATATAATGTGCTTTACTTAAGAATGTGCCTGACATATCTAGTTCTTTCTCCGTAGGTTTTAGATTAATTTTTAGAGCTGACTCTCACTTAGGTCTAGGCAGAAAATTATTAGTGGAAAATGTGCTCATTTTTTTACATTACATGTGTGGGTAATATATTGCAGCAGGTCATTTGGAAAATGTCTCTTTGGGATGGCAGTCCCCTTGAGGCTATTGCCAGGGAGTATATTTATCTTTTATTTAATTTATTAGAAGACAATTTGGGGAGGAGTTTTGTGACTTATAAGTTCCAGAAATTCTATCCAGCAATATAAAAATATTGTGTATATTTTTCCTCATGAATGATCTAACTTCGTTACCATTTAGTTTTAAAGTGCTTTAGGGTAGGGACCACCTTTTTCAGCTCACTATGGACATGGATTTTTGTTTGTTTCATTCTTACTTGTATCACAAGTGCCTAGAATAGTGTCAGGCCCAGGGTAGATGCTCGGTAAATACTTTTGAATGGCAGGACTAAGCTTTACATTGTCATCAGACACTTAGGACAGTACCATGATGGGTGCTGAAAAAATGCCTATTAAATTAAGAGGAAGGAGCAATTATAAATAGAAAACTACCACACCATTCCCCAAAATGGGTCTCAGAATTTGTCCTTGAAAAACCATGAAGAGTGTCCTGAGAGTTAATACAGATTGTCTTTCTTTCTCACATAATGGGAAAGTGAGTGCAATCTAAATGCTGTGAGAATGTTCTATCCTTGCTTAACATTGTCTTTATGATCATTACTTTAAAGGGAGGAAATAAAAGATACTTTTACTTCACATACCTGTATGTGAGGAAAAATATACTTTTGGTTTACATGTATTTATGACTATGTGATCATACTGTAGGAAGTCATTAACCAGGAAAAAATTTCCAAAAAGTATAAATACTTGGATTTTTTTGTCATTATGTTTGTAGTGTACTTTCAACATTAGTAAGCAGTTATGAAGAGAACTATTACCAATTACTATAGCCACAACATTACACAGGGAGAAATAATAAGATCGTTGACCTTAAAATGAGTGTAAGATCATCCTCAGTAGCAGATCACAGTCCAATAGCTCTCAACTCTGGCTGCATGTTAGCATCACCTGGGGGAGATTTTAGAAAATTTTATTACTAGATTCAGACCCTGCCTGCAGAGATTCTCCAGCAGTGTCTGGACATCTATACTTTTTTTTTAAAGCAACCCAAGTGATTCTCTTGTGCAATTATGGTTGAGGAGTCTAGTAGTCTTCAAATTGTTTTTCTCAGATAATCCTAAAGGAATTCTGAAAAACTCTATACTCTCTCCCATATTTTAAATATAAAACATTTCATCATATATTTAAACAGTTGCAAAACATATACATTCCTTTGCATCATACATGTGTTCTAAATACACTTTTGTTGAAACTTTGAACCTGGATATTTAATTCATTTGACTTATGGGATATGTCCTAAGATAAGATAAAGACAGAGCCTTGCCCTGAGTTTGTTCCTCAGATAAAATAAGGGTGTGTCTCTTTCAATATTTTCTTTAAGATGTCCTGTATGAATTATCCCAAATGACCAATGCATTATTAAATGGCTCTTTTGTTTGATGCCCTGCAAGTTTTTACTCCCTGGAGCAGCATGCTTTGATAAGATTTGCCATAGTGAGGTATGTCTTTCTTCCTGAAAGTAAGAAAAGAGTGGTTAGGAAAGAGGAGAGGCTGATCATAGGCACATTATCAGATAAATTTTAGATATATCTGAGAGCTGAAGATCTGGAAATAGATTCCCTTAGCTGCATCTATGTCTGTATACTCCCTGAAAACTCCTCAAATTCTAGTTTGCATACCCCAGTTGGAAAGTAGCTGGATTAAACCTGGAGCTGGTAGTTTGGGGAGACAGAGAGACTGTGGGACAGGCATGAAAATTGGTCAATCCCTGGCTGACTCTCAGAATTATCCAGCAAATTGATTTGTCGGTTGGGAATGAGGTTAGTATTTTTAAATTAGGGCCATGTGTGTACCACATATCAGACCAAAATAGAGGTTCAAAACTAAACTGACAAGTGACAATTTAAGCACACATTCATACCGGCAAAAGGACAAGAGTGGGAGGGAAACCAGAATGGTAGCCAAGAATCAACAGGAAAAAATTCTGAAGGGCAAGGGAAGATGGGAGAATGAAGTAGATAAATTGTTCAAAAATCAGCAATATCATGGAGAAGAAAAGAATATGATAAACATGACTACACCATCAATGAGAGATACCATCACCAAAGAGGTGACAATGCGTGAGGTGTCTCCCACTTAAAAAACTTTTCATGTTTGCCTTTTAGAGTAAAAACAACTTCTTATGCATAGTAGATGGACACCTGTAGGCAACAGCAGGCATCTGATAGTTCCATCTTTTTGGTGGAGAAGTGGAAGGCTGGAAAGAATGGGTAGATCCTGACATCTAAAGTACAATGAGTGCACAGAAAATGCACTTCTGTTCACTGAAAAGTCATACAGCATCCAACTATAGATGGGATCGGCTGGAGATACATGACCACAACCAATGACACTTTTCACAGATCTTTTTTCGCCGAAATAATTTTTAATAAAATCTTTTACAGAGACTTCTTTTTCAGTAAATTTCCTTGGTTCTTGTTTTAACCCAGAGTTTCAACAGTTATCTCTTGAATAACTGAAAGCATTCCTTTAAGCTTGAAGTGTTACTTGAAATCTTAAAAGAGGAAGAGTTTTTCCAACTCAGTGAGATTATAATACACTTCAATGACTTTTTCTAAAAGAAAAAGAAATGGAGTGTTAATCGTTAATTATATGAAAGCATTGAAGCAAAGGAACTCTTATCTTGAAAGCCTTCACTCTTTAGCATCAAAATAAATGTATAAATTCTATGATATTTAGGGGAGGGTATTTTAAATTGCTCTTACCCCACAAATCTAGATAAGAGTTAATGCAAAAAAATCCAAATATTAATTTAATTAAGTAGTTATCCAAAATGTTATCATAGGTATATATAATGTGAGTTCACACTTGAGGCCCTTACATTTTTATATTGCATTGCATTTGTCTTTTTAATTAAGAAAAAACCAGTTCTATTGCATTGCCATGGGGTTTTTCATTTAATTTCCTATTTAAAAGTAATTTTATTTCTCCTTTTAATTTAATTAAAAATGTGAAAATTATGAGAGGAAAAAAGTCAAAGAAAATCATGAGTCATCACTCTTTCCTTCTCTATTTATTCATATCACTGATGAAAGTATGTCTAGAAGAAACCGCTGATACCACTAAGTGGATGATCATGAGCCTTTCCAAAATTATAGATTAGACAGAAAATAAAATGTATTCATTTCTTTCGAAGGCAATTGAAGACTGTGAAAATTGGAGTTTACTTACTTTGAAGGCATTAATAGAAAACAAACAACCAAAATATATCTTTCCTTTTTGACAAAATTTTTAAAAATTGACAATAAAATTTCTTATGTTTAGAAGCCCTCATCTGCCCAAAAAGAGAAGGAATTATTTTCTTCATAAGCCTGGAGTTAGGACACTTTCCAACATCTTCTACTTTAAGTTGAATTTCATTAAAATATTTTGTTGCACATTTTTGAAGTGGTATGACATCTTGCTTTTTGGAAATCCCAGCTTTAGGGAATGAAAGAGGTAAACAGTATTTGAATTATAATCATTGTGCAAGCCAGGGCAAGTTTTCTGGGGTGGGAGTGCAGAGGGATGAGGGTGGGGAGTAGTGGTCATGGCTAACTGCTAGAAAACTTACAATGATGCCATTCATTTGGGTAACATGTGATTGAATATGGGCTAAGACTTTGGTTGAAGGAAAGCAGTTTACTTGGAAGTGTTCCAACAGGAATTTACCAGTCATAGGCTTTTTGCCCATAACATTTTAATTATTAACAACTGAGAACCAAAATAGAAAAAAAGAAGAAATGCATAATTTTTTTATTTGTAAAAAATATTTATTGAACATCTACTAAGTGCTGCCATCTGTGCTAGATATAGATGATACAGTAACAACAGCAGCCAAAAACA
The DNA here is from genome assembly GCF_000956105.1 of Propithecus coquereli. Taxonomy (NCBI): domain Eukaryota; kingdom Metazoa; phylum Chordata; class Mammalia; order Primates; family Indriidae; genus Propithecus; species Propithecus coquereli. The sequence goes on along the minus strand of NW_012148653.1, from coordinate 2,308,795 downwards.
TGACACTCATGGTTAGCAGATTGCAAAGCAGGCTTATCTCTTAAAGAGGCCTCAATGCCTCCAAGGCTTTAATTCCACCCACTTTTTATTGACCTTTTATTGACTCATTTTGGTTAACAAAGAGGAATGAAAGAATGTTTACATGCATATTTTTATCACTAGATAGGATAAAATATATTTCTAATAATACTTGAAATTGCACTAAAAATTGTTTTATGGAAGAATCCTGAACCCAAGCCACTCCATTAAAATAAAATTTTATTATGCAATTTATACCAGCTTTTATTTGC
>NW_012148653.1:2303587-2305115 GCF_000956105.1 Propithecus coquereli | reverse complement strand
ACTGTTATAAATGTAGAATATTTATATATGGAGATATTTGCACTTAAAAGGTGATTTTCTATAAAAGGGACATTTTTGATAAAGTTCCATCACCAAGATTTTATAATGTCTAAAATATAAAATTGACACATAATAGAATTAGTACATACAAGTAAAGCATTTTTTTCCACAGGCATACATACTGTGAAATTGTACGGTTCTGTTTATGACCAACAAAAGGCAACTTTTTACAGTGAAACTATACTCATAGTCAGTTTTGAAGGGAAAAACAGCTCCATGAAATAAAATATTGCTTGGGGAGTTCTTTCATACTGCTTGTCACCAGCATTCTCACTGGCTTATAAGTTATAATTGCTCTGTGATAAAGGCATGTGCTTTTCCTTCTCTCTTATAAAAATTTTAATGAGAACTTGAAGTGAACTCTCACTGAACCTATTTTCATTTCAAAATCTTATAATTTTAATCTTACGATCCTCCTGAGACCTGGCACTGTGGTCTGTGACAGCATGAATACTTCATAATTATTCCTTCTGTTTGTGGAAAACACCATGAGCATCCATCACTTTCTCTCTCCCCTGCTGCCTCCAGGGAGCCACAGCCTCTAGCAAGGTCAGTAATTGCAGTTTTGGTTGACAGTTCCAGGCCAGCTGAAGCACACCCAGCTGGTGAAGACCAGCCACAATGGGTATTGACTGCCTTCCCTTCTGTCTCTCTCCTCATAGTTTGTTTGGCCTCAAAACTCTTCTTTAGTGATGTGATAGATGGACTTGAATCATCTCACAGGAGATCCCCTAGTACAGAGAAAATGAATGGTTTCTCTACTGTCATGTGTATATGTGTCTGTTGGTATTTGGGGGGACAATTGATCTAACAGTCCTGGGGTAAATTAAAGGTCTTTCCTTTGGTAATAAAGAGAAGGCTATATTGGAGCTTGACATTTAATATTAAGTTCGACATCTCACACCACTATAAATGACCTGCATGAAATAAAAGATTCAGCCACTTGGATTAAGGCAGTGTTTTGGAAATCTGTGTGCTTCATTTTATGGATGTTTAAAATTTTACCTACAGAGTTGGCCTATGCAGAGAAAAATAGATATTTTAAAGGTAAAACAAAGAAGCATTCATTTTCTACTTTATTTTATGGCAAATGCGTGGAGAGATTCACACAAGAAACACTAAAGCGATGCCACATGCTTTATGAAAAAAATACCCACATTATCCATCCAAAGAGGGATAAGCAAATAGCCTTCATAATGTGTATAGCACTGGATAATACAGATTTAGGAAAAAGGGAAACTTTCATGTGAAATGCTGGTGAATTCCAGAAAAATAAATGCTTTTGAAAGAAGATATAATACTTCAACTCTCTAATATCTCACTTTGTGCTTTACTCATGGTGTATACCTGAAAGTACTGGCAGAAGCAAACCTAATTAGGGACAGCTTATTATGTAGATCCTTAGACTAGTCCAGTATCTTTAGGTTTCAAATAAGTCAGTGTTTTCTTTTTACCTTTTTTTTTTTTT
>NW_012148653.1:2300194-2303537 GCF_000956105.1 Propithecus coquereli | reverse complement strand
TCTATTCTGAAAAGTTCAGTCATATTCCATGAATATTTTGTTGCAGTAAGTTAGGTAATTAACTCACTACCATTTGAATAATTAACTAAGCCTCCTGAAGTATGGGTCACTGCCAAATTGATATAAGGGGAGTTGTGTACAACGAGAGTTGCACTACTTGAACAGTCAAGTTACTCACACACAGTGTTCAAATGGGTCCTTGGACCATGTCAGGTAACATTGAAGTAAATAATAGTTGCTGATTATATGAGGGTAAAATTATATTATAAAAATCCGTATTTTAAATATTTTCTTTTTATTAGGACATGTAGATATAATAATTAGTCTTTTCCTGATCTGTATGGTCTAGATCAGGGGTCAGAAAACTTTTTATGTAAGGGGCTAGATAGTAAAATGTTTTCAGTTTTGTGGGCCATCTGATCTCTGTCACAACTACTCACATTCATGCCATTGTAGCACAAAAGCAGCCAGGAATACTGGTAAGTGACAGCATGACTGTGTTCCAATAAAACACGATGGGGTAGATTTGGCCTGTGGACCATAGTTTGCCGAACACTGTCTAGACAACATAAAGATTCAAAGGAGGAAGATATGGTGTCAATTTGGGGCAATGAAAAAGTATTTCACCAAAGAGGGGGCATTTGGGGTCATTCTTAAAGGCTGGGAGAGCTGCTGTAAGCTTAGATCGTGGAGTGATTTTTAAAGAGAATGTGCACAGTTTAAGAAGCAGAATTTTTATGAACATCAAGCATTTTGTAATGGCAGAAAGGTAGGCTCTGTATAGAGGAGTAACTCTAGGTGAGGCAGGAATATAGGTTTGCTCATTTTTTAAGTTTTCAGTGCTATAATGAGGAATTTGTACCTAATTTGATAGGTAATGATAGACCATTCAATAGCTCATATCACAGAGGGATTTGGTAGAAACCACTTTGGAAGATAGTCATACTAGGGATGGTATGCAAATAAATTAGAAAAATGAGGGGCTGTAAACAAAGGAACAGATTAGAAGAGTATCATAATAGCTTAGAAAGGAGATAATGAGAGCTCCAGCTTAGTTGGGCAAGAGAATTTGGAAATAAGGGGCTATTGAAGTGAATTTTTAAAATGAATTATTTTAAAATTGACAAAATAATTATATATAATTATTGTATACAACATGTTTTGAAATATACATACATTGTAGAATGTTTAAATCTAGCTAATTTATATAAGCATTACCTCATGTTAAATATTTACCATTTTGTGATGAGAACACATAAAGTCTACTCTCTCAGCAATTTTCAATAATATAATACATTGCTATTTACTATAATCATCATGTTGCACAATATATCTCTTGAACTTTCTCCTCCTATCTAACTGAAATTTTGTATCGTTTGACCAACATACTCCTGCCCTCTCCCCTCAGTTCCTGGTGGCCACCCTTTTACTCTTTGCTTCTAAGAGTTCAACTTTTGTATATTCCGTATGTAAGATCATGCGGTATTTGTCTTTCTTTGCCAAAACTTTTTAATGATTAACGACTGAGAACCTAAATTATTCCCGAGTCTTAATCTCATCATATACACCAGTACCTTTAACTGGGCCTGCCTAGTTCCTGTTTCTAGAAAACTGTTTAGTAAAACAGCTGTCTTCTATGAATCCTGTCTTCTTACTAAGTCATTACCCGGGAACTAGAACCCTGCCTAGATTCCTAGGGCACAGTGCTTCAAGCCTTGCTATTTTGTAATATTTGCCTCCATGGATTTTAAAGTAGCAGAGTCAGCTTCCCTGACATCTGTTTATATATCCTTCCCAGGAGCCTACTGCATCTTGAGTTTTTACTTCAATCATCACTAGAGACATTTACATTTGCTGGGTCCCATTGTATTGACCCATCATATTGATCTATAACGGTCAGACCTGTGGTTGGGTAATTTCCCCCTGCAACTATTGTGTCCATTATATCAAATAAACATCATGTCCCATTTCTATTTACTTCAGCCTCCTATAAGCAACTACCCATACCACAGACCTGAATACTGAGTTATACCATACTTTAGCTCTTTTGTAATACTGTGGAGTAAGAATTATAGACATTTGAACTACTTCCACTTATATGTATACTAATACCAGTGTGTGACTTGTCTGTTAAGATTATCATATACAATTAGAAATCATATCCAAAATAAATAACTGCTTGCCTACCAGATAGAAACATCGGCCCTGCCTGTGACACAGAAACAAATCTTCACAAAAACACTAGATATAAGAGCTAAAACTGTGAAATGTCTAGAAGAAAAGATAAGAGATAATTTCTGTGACCTTGGAAAGGGCAAGATTTCTTAAATATGACACAAAAAGCATGAACAGTATAATAAACTTTATCAAAATGAAACACTTTTTTCCTTCAAGAGATATCGTTAAGAAAAATCAAGCCACAGACTTGGGAAAAGTATTTGCAAAATATAGATCAGATAAAGGGCTTTTATCCAGAACATAGAAATGTATATACAGCTCAATAATAATAAGAAAACCACATTTAAAAATAAGCAAAATATTTGAATAGACACTTCATCAAAGAAGATATACAAATGGCCAAAAAGCACATGAAAAGTTGTTCAACATCATTAGTCATTAGGGAAATGCAAATTAAAACCACTTTGAAATACTACATTGCACCCACTAGAATGGCTAAAATCCAAAAGACAATACTAAATATTGGCAAAGAGATAGAGAAACTAAAATCGTCACGTATTCCTGGTATGAATGTAAATTGATATAGCCACTTTGGAAAATAATTTTGCAGTATTTTAAAAAGAGTAAACATAGATATACTATATATACACTATATACATATATAACTATATATAAACATATTCTGTGTGTGTATATATACACATATATATAAAACCCAGCAACTCTATACCTAGATATCTAACCAAGAGAAATGAAAACATATGTCTATATAAACACTTATATTTTAATGTTCCAACTAACATTATTCAGAGTAGTCCCAAACTGGAAACTCTCCAAATGTCCAACTAGTGAATGGATAAACAAAATATGGTATACGCATACAATGGAATTCCACTCCACAAAAAAGTAATAAACTACTGATACATGCAATAACATGGATGAATCTAAAAGTCATTATGCTGGGTGAAAGAATCCAGACACACAAGGATAGATATTTTATGATTTAATTTATATAAAATTTCCAGAAAGGGCAAAACTATACAGACAGAGACCAAATCAATGGGTGCCTGCACTCTAGTGGTAGGAGCAGGGATTGGCTACAGATTGGCATGAGGAAGCTTTGGGGTCATGCAAGTGTTCTAAAACTGGGATGTGATAATGGTTA
>NW_012148653.1:2294799-2298559 GCF_000956105.1 Propithecus coquereli | reverse complement strand
TTTGGTCTCCTGTTTCTGAGCTTACCTGGGGCTTTAAAAATGGATTTAAAAGTGGGTTTGCTTGAGAATAACTTAATTACCCATTCTGGATAAAATTTTAACTGAATGTATTGAAAGACTTACATTAAATATTAAAGTTAATTATAATCAAGGCCCCCAAACTCTTTATCACACTTCCCATTAAGAGGTAGAATCTGAGTAGCTTTGTGATTGCTCCCATGAACAGAATAAGCCTGAGGTGATGCTATGTAACTTCCAAGGCTGAATTAAAAAAGGTCAATTAACTTCTATTAATACCTGGTTCTCTTGGGAGGCATACTCTGGGGAAAACCAATCACCATGTAAAAAACTATCCTGAGACTGCCATGTTGAGGAGTTGCCATGTAGGCATTCCAGTTGACAGCACCAGCCAACAGCTAGCATCAACTTGCAGCCCTGTGAGTGAGTCATCTTGGATGTCCAGCCCAGTCTAGCCTTCGAATAACTGCAAACCTACCTGATATTTGACTCCAGTCTCCCAAGAGGTACCAGGTAAGAACTGCCCAGCCAGTTCCTTCCCAAATCCTTGTGTCACAAAATTTTTAGAATATCTTTGATATATTTGTAATAGTAAAACTACTCTCTCTTTGTAATTTTGATATTAGCTATATATTTGTTTTGGATATTCTATTTTTCATATCTCTATTTCAATAATGATTGAATTTCTATTAGGAACACATGTTCAGCCTATCTACTATAAAACTTAAAAAGCCTAAATAGAACAACAGTCTTTATCCTAGAGGAACTTAACTGTTTGTGGAGTAAATGCATTGTCACCAAGTATCAAAACTCTGGAGCACACCATTCACATTACATTCTATGTAAATGGCGCTCCCTTATGTTGTGCAACAAAGTGTCATGAGGAAGACAAGACTTAAAGAGTTATTTTAGCAATAAACATTCTTATGCTGCTAGCTTCTCAGGAATTGCTGCATAAGAATGCAAAGAATACTACTAAATTGTATACTTTTTCAACCTTCTTTACAGTACTCTGTTGTTGACAAAAGTGAAAAAAAATCTAGTTAGAATATTAAAGTAACAAGGAATATTTTTGGAAATTTAGATAATCAAAATTTTATATTGCATCCTATGCAATAATTGATACATGCGTATGCTACTCTTCTAATACTATCAGACACTTCAGTATGTCTCCTGAGAATATGACAAGTTTACTAACTAAAACTAGCAGTTCCCAAACTTCCCTGTACATTGGAATCACCTGGGGAGCTTTAACAACCAACTGATGTCTGGGTCTCACACCCAGGGATTCTGATTTAATGGGTCTGGGGTACAGACTGGGCATTGGAATTTTTTAAAGTTCTGAGGTTATTCTAATGGGCAGCCACAACTGAAGACAACTGGTATGTTTCTTCTTTTAATTCAATAGTCCTTAAACTCAACTGTCAGAATCATCTGTGGAGCCTTTAAAAATATCAATTAATTGGTTCCATGTCTAGAGATTCTGATTTAATTGTTCTGGGGTGGGTCCTGCTTTTTGGTACTTTTTAAAATGCTCCCTAGGTGATCATGATTTGAGATCTGCCAATAGCATGCTTATCCAGGGCTTATAGACGATTTTTTTTTTTTTTTGCATATACACATGTCTTTCAGCTACAATTACCACATCAATACAAATGGGACACAGCTAAGTTTGCCATATTCAGTAAAAAAAATACAGGATGTTTGGACAAATTTGAATTTCAGATAAACAGCAAATGCTCTTTTTAGTATGTCTCATGCAATATTTTGGACATACTTACACTAAAAAAATCAGTTTTTTTTAAAAAAAATCTAGAATTAGTCCTCAGTTGTGGCTGCCCATTAGAATAACCTCAGAACTTTAAAAAATTCCAATGCCCAGTCTGTACCCCAGACCCATTAAATCAGAGTCTCTGGGTGTGGAACCCAGACATCAATTGGTTGTTAAAGCTCTTCAGGTGATTCCAATGTACAAGTAAGGTTGGGAACCGTTAGTTTATAGTTAGTAATCTTGTCATATTCTCAGGAGACCAGGCATCCTGTATTTTATCTGGCAACCCTAGACACAGTTGACTTTAGGTAAGATACACAGTTAGGCCCAAGCAATGCATTAGGCTAAGTGTGACCACAATGGAGTTCAATCCATTTTCAAGGACAAAGCTAAGATGCTTTCATTGTAGCTTAACTGTTACAGAGTAACCATTCTATTGCATAATGCTACTTCTAGATGGGTTCATCTATAGCATACCTGTTATTTATTGAGCAAAAGCAATGGATAAATGTGGGAGAGAGATAGGAAAGAGCTGAAACCTCCTTCCCCATGAATGTTAAATCTATTGACAACATAAGCTGAAATGATAAGACTGAACCTTATGACTTAAAAACAGACAAACAAACAAACAAAAAAAAACCCTGTGGGTTTACATTGTTCTTACTTATGTAACTTCTCAAATATTTTTATTTAATTATAGAAGAAAAAATTGATTATTACTAAAAGTTCTGGTCACTGGCTGAACTTCATAGCCTTAGCAGCCATTGTTCAATTCTGTTGCATTTACAGTGACAGCCAGTTCCCTCAGAGTTACAGAGCACTTGCTGGCAAATAATCTCACATTTGGCAAGAGCTTGCATTTTCTAAATTAATTTTCTCATTTGTTCTTCTCAACAATGCTGTGAAGTAGGCAGAAAAGTTATTATCACATCCATTCTTTAAATAAGGAAAATGAGTCTCAGGAAAGTGTTGCCTTGTCCTAAAATAGTAGTTCTTAACATGTGGTCCCCGACCAGCCACCTCAATATGACCTGGGAACGTGTTAGAGATGAAAGTTCTGAGGCCCTACTCCAGACCTACCAACTCAGAAACTGTGGGGTGAGCCCAGAAATTTGTATTTTAACAAGACTTCAGGTTATTCTATTTCATGGTCAAGCTTGAGAACTCCTGCCTCAGAATATGTGGTCTTAGCTTAAACATTGCTGTTACCAATGTTTACTTTTTTAAATTTCTGGTTTCTTTTCCCCGCTGAATTTTATACTCTATGAGGTCTGGGATGGTGTCACACACTACCTGGGTACATCATAAATATGCAGTAAATATTGCAAAATGAATTAATGAGGACTAGAATGAATGAATGAATGAACGCAACACATGAAGGTCTTCCATTGACAAGTCTTGCCTTACCCAAAGTGTCCTATGCTTAGAAAAGTCCATTGCTTTTCCACCATCAAAATGCTCATTCTGTCTTTGGAAGAATCTCAGCCAATGGGAATCAAAATGGTGGACTGCATAGATTTACCCAAAGGCATATGTATTAGTGCATTAGTTCTTGTAAGTAAAAGGGGGTTCTTAACATCATTTATAATAGGAAGAAACTGGACATAAGCTGTTGAACATTTTTGTAATATGGTAAAACTTTATGACATGTTAAGTGAAAAAGCTGTACACAATTCTGGATACAGAATTATCCCTTTTTTGCTGTTATGTTTGTTTTAAAGTACATAAATATAGAATCTTTATAAAAGTGTTATAAAGTAGTTTCCTTGTCCATAAAATGGGAGCAATAATAATTCCATATATCTCATTGGGTTGTTATGAAAATTAAATGAACTTGCTTATAAAAAGCCTGTAGACAACCCCGGGCACAGTCCAATGTACTGATGATGATTATTGTTGTTAACATCACCATTGTATCTGGATGGAGAAATCATAGGCAGTCTTCTTTTGATTGATTGTTTTTTTCTAAAT